>NC_081201.1:34864304-35164304 GCF_902713425.1 Acipenser ruthenus | reverse complement strand
TACCTTTTACCACTAAAAGCTCAAAAAATATCCATATATTCTGTAATGTGATATTTTATAATGCGATAACTTGTAATCAATATTTTATAATGTGATACTTTGTATTGTGATATTTTGTAACAATTGTCGCTCTGGATAAGGATGTCAGCTAATAAATAAATAAATAAATAAATAATGTTCTTTATTTTTCACTGCAGTACAGTAATTGCTTTGCAGGAGAGTGCCAAGCTATGCTGAAAATAACACATTTATAAAACAAATAAGTATTTTGCAAGAATGGAATAAAGTATAAGAACAGAAAACAGCTGTTAGTTCCAAAAAGACTCTCTTTTTTGGTTAACACTGATGCAGGCTTATAGTTGCTACTGGGGTTGTATTTTGGTGTGTGTGTGTGTGTGTGTGTGTGTGTGTGTGTGTGTGTGTGTGTGTGTGTGTGTGTGTGTGTGTGTGTGTGTGTGAGTCACAATGTAGATCTTTTAGGCGTAGCATTGTTATTCCAATAAAATAAAAAAATACCACAAAGCATAGTGGTTCCAATACTCTTCACTATACTGTCTGAGTTTTTAATTTGATAGCTTGACTGAAGTACCCCTTTCAAATGGAGAGCAAGGTATTTTATTCTCCTGATGCATACAGTGTTGCTCCACAGAGTTCTGCTTTCAGTTGCTAAAGATCTAAAGATAAGGCTATTTAACTACACACTGTGTTCACAACACACATTATTGATTTGATGCATGGAAGACATTTTCACAAAATGCCTCCTGTAGTGAGTTTTGAGTTAAATACCACTGAGAATAAGTGACCTTTTGCAGTATCTTAAATGCTTACCAGTAAGTACATTTTGTATGTATGATTACGGAAAGGAAATGCCAACACTTGCTTTTGATTTAGGTCATAAAAAGCCACAATGTAATTACTTTTGTGCATAGGGTCTGTCATTCGTCGACTCCTTGCTGTAGAATGAATTCTTAATTCATTACTAGCTAAGATTTTACCTCATTTATACAACTATAGCATAAATAGTAAACTGTTGTTAAGTTGACATATACAGTACAAGAACAACTTTATTGCACACAGCTACCTTTATTCTTGTATACAGCACCAACGACACAAAGCAAAAAGTAGCACTGGGGTTGGTTATGGCTTCAGTCTGGTAATTTGTTTTGTTTCAGGTGTTTAGATGTAGCATCTTGTTTTTCGAAAGAAAACTGATTTGAATTATACAGGAAACTGGTTTAAATTCTCATCCCACGACACAGTGCCTCCTGTCACCATGCCAGGATATTGGTTGAGATCTGCTCATAAAGGAAGTGGCCCCTACTTAACTACCAGCACCATTTCCTGCAGCACCTGATACTAATCTTTCAAATACTAACCAGAACCAATGCTCCATTTTTGCAGGAGATGGGAAAAGACAATCATCTGAACGCTTTTCCAAAACCTGTTTTTGTATACTGATAAGGTGGCACTTAAAGTTTTCTTGTCTTATGACGAGAGAGAGAGAGAGAGAGAGAGAGAGAGAGAGAGAGAGAGAGAGAGAGAGCACTAGCCCTGTAAAAAGTCTTACCACAGATCAGCCACTGCTGATTTAGATATTTTAAAATTCAGCAGAACAGGAGGGAGGGAGACAAGGTTAAATTACAAAAAAAACAACTATGCAAGCCACAATGTGTAGTCCATTCTTCTTTTTTTTTTTTAAGATGTCCAACCGCAGTTTAACCAGCATGGCTCTAGTTTAACCAGCATGGCTCTCACATTGTGGGGTCACAAGGTTAAACGATAGCCCCCCCCAACCCCATCCTGCCTACCTACTGCCTCTCAGGGACAGTTAAAGTTTTGTCCTAGACCCCCTCCCATCCACCCACTGCTCCTAACACACGTACACACTCGGCTGAGTCTCAGCTGCACGAGGACTGTGCCTCGCTACATCTGCAGCAGCATCAGCAAGGTGATGGGATGGGAGCTCTTCAGGGAAAGTAGAGAGCAAATTAAAGCTCACCGCAGGAAACACGCGCCCCTGGCACTGTTCTTATGCAACAGCTGCAGATACAACAACGATCATCTGACATCCTGACATATACGTTGAGCAAGGCAGCTAGTGAGCCAGTGCCGACACACCGGCGCGCAGGGCTCCAAGTCCCAGCCTTAAGCAAAACAGGTGTATAACATCCTGTTGCTAGTCTTCGGGGGCTGAGGGTATGGAGAGAAGCACCTGAGGAGAGTGCAGCTGAAAATAACAAAAGGAGGTTAGGGCTCTGGCTGACAAGCTCATTGATAATATTTTAGATGGAACAGACCTGCACGTTGGCTGCAAATTGCCTCTAATATCTCCAGTAGACTGCAGGCCCCAGTCAAGTGCAAAATGGGCTCATTATTTATTATTTTCAGTTAGCGCAAAATCTGCCTCCACAGAATGGAGAAACTTAAACCCAGCGCGCTCTCTAGGGCCGTCAGGTCACCTAGGCCTGTAAGGCCAATTTTGTGCTCTCTATATCCTGCTTTTGCAAAAACGAATTTAAACAAATGCACACAAACCTGGTTATTCTTTTGTTAGGAACTGTGGCATAGCAGTTTAAAAAAGGACAAATACGGGAAATTGCTTCCCTGCTGTGTTTGGCAGTGAAAAATCTGCTGCTATTATCTGAATAAACTGAGTATAGAAGAATATGGGGTAGTGGTAATGTTTAATCCACATAACTGTTAACTCATGCAACTACTGTATCTTACAGTCAACAGATCACATTTGATATACATATGTTGTCTTTTTGTTCAAGCAAATTATTTGTGCTTGATGATGGTTATTTAATTAGTTTTAATCTCAGATGGTGGTATAAAATATACATTTTTAGAAAACATTTTTATAAGATTAGCCCACACAATGAAACAATTTGAGAAAGAAAGAAAGAACATCTTTAACAATGTTGTGAGAGGCTCCACTTTTCATCTCACCACTGAAAGGGTCTTGTTAAGTGATGATATCCATACATAACTGAGATGAGATTTGGATAAATAGCTTGTAACATTGTGTGCTCTATACCCTTTGTTACCAGGTGTGTATTGATTGGCCCAAATGGGTCCCTCTTTTCACCACTCCATGAATGATTGTGTCCATGATGAGGCTGGAGGCAAAACCTGGACAAATGCCACTGTTGTTCTATCAGTTAATTGTGCATCATGTTCCTCTAGCATGCACATGGCTAAATGAATCTAAATGTATAATATATTTATTCACCTCCTATAAAATAAATTGCACAGTGTTAATAAATATGTTATAAAGGTTGTTAAAAGAACATTAGACTATAATTAACTATAATAATAATACAAATAATAATAGTCTAATAAGAACCTGTATAATTACTTTGTAATAAAATTATAATAAACTGCCATTCCTTGTTAATGGCACTTGAAATATGAAATGGAAATATTTACCAGTAATAATGGTTGTTATAAGATATTTAATTTAATAATAATAAAAAAAAAAGTTATTTTGTTTTATTACCCTAAAACTTGTCTCAACCCTAACTTTAACCTAACCAATATTAACAGCTGAGAAAGAAACAAAAAAGTGATAATTATCTTTTTTAATTATTGCCCAGATCATATAAAATGTGACCCAATTTCCTTGTTCTAAACAGAATTTCTTTGTCTTTAAATTTAAATTAGGAGGCATTGAGAATGCAATCCATATCTACAACAATTATAATAACCTGGAGCTAGAAGGAATTTTAGCTCTGGCAGGTTTAATATGCCTACGGAGTAATATTAAAATCAGATTTAAAATGTTGATATTAATTTTAAAAAAGTTACTGGAAATGCTTGAGCTCATAGCACATGAGAGTTCTGAAAACTGTCACTCACAAGCATATTGACAGCATCCCACTCTGGAGAAAGATCAAGGTAACACCACAAAAAGCTAACCAAGTCTCCACCAGGCTCCTGCCTGAAGTGATGCCTTCTAGCAGTCATTTTGGCATGGACTGGATCTGTAATGTGTACTATAGAAACCTGAGAAAAAGCCACAGGCGAGATCGGGGTGAAACAGTTTTGCAGCTGTCGACAGCCGTGTGACATCTTTTCTGAGGGCCTGCCTTGTTTACTACGAGGGAAGGTAGCGTAGGCTGCTCCTGGGCACTGCCAGGAGTCGGCATTAAAATGAGCAGTTAGTGCAAGTCAGCCATAAACGATAGCAGATTTGTTAGACTGGCAGAAGCCGCTGCAAGATCCCCGGTGCAGCTTTAAAGCACTTGGCATGCTGTTCGCTCGTACAGCGGAGAGCAGCACCGCACAGCATTTGGGCCTGAGTGCAAAGCACTTGAAATAATTACTTTAATCAGCAAAAGTTAATTACTTTAAATCATAAATTAATGGCAGAGCATTTGGCAGAACCTGATGTGCATGGTGAAGCTGTCAAGCAAAAATCACAGGTGAACCCACCCCCCACCCCCTTCTCATTCCCCCTTTTCTGCAATATTAGTGGGGCAGCAGTGTGGAGTAGTGATTAGGGCTCTGGACTCTTGACCGGAGGGTTGTGGGTTGAATCCCAGGGGGGGACACTGCTGCTGTACCCTTGAGTAAGGTACTTTACCTAGATTGCTCCAGTAAAAACCCAACTGTATAAATGGGTAATTGTATGTAAAAATAATGTAATTGTATGTAAAAAATAATGTGATATCTTGTAACAATTGTTAGTCGCCCTGGATAAGGGCGTCTTCTAAGAAATAAATAATAAATAATAAATAATATTATCAACAACTGGGGAAAAAAAGAATGAAGAAAATGTGTTTCCCCCTTCTGCAAAACAAAAAAAAAAGAATTGGAATAAAAGAACGGTTGCTGTAAATGATCACCTCTAAATTAACTGTAAACAAGCAGATTGCTGCAGAACAGGTGTTGCTGAGAGGAGATGACACTTGACAATAATAAGATATTAAGAAGGCATCTGCCTCCCTTTCACAAGGCAATTTGGAAAGAATATTAATATATATATATATATATACATATATATATCAGTATCAAGAGAGATATTTTACAAGCCATTTCTATTAGAGCAGGTCCACGAAGGATTACTTGAGACATAGCATTTGTAGAATTTCAAATAAAAAGGTACGACACAATTTCATGCTTTATTATAGGGCAGAAATGCAGACGAAAGGATAAGCTGCACTAGCAATCCTGACTATGCTAAATGAAGAATGAACACTGACATCTTTAGAACCCATCAGGGGTTTTGGGGCAGGCCGGTTTATGGGAATCCGTGTTATCTACAGTTTCTGGAGCAAGGTCGTATGCAATACAAGTGTGGCTCATCCCTCGTCTTCAGCAGGGTTTGAGCAGAGTAACACAGGTTAATACTAGGGTTCTTTTTTAAACCAAGACCAACAACTGTGTTGAATATCTGCCAGTTGAAGATGGCTTTTGGGATGTGTGTTAGTACAAGGCTTATTTTCAGAAAAAAAAAAAAAAAAAAAAACAACCCTGCAATAGCCAAAGACTTCTGCTGGCAATAGCTCTTTTATAAACATCAGTCTAAGTAGTAAAATGAGCCTCTTATGTATATTTTAATCTAGATACAGCAGAGGTGTACAATCCACATCTGAATTAAGGATCCATTATTCAATATGAGCATGTTAGCTGGACAGAGCAGAGGCCAGCAAGCAGACAGATTTCCCCATGTGAAGTGGCCCAGTCCTGCAGTGCAGTCCCCAGCTCTGAAATGTAATAGCATTTGTTTATTTTGACTAATGCGCCAGCTGTGCCTTTGCATGATAAACGTTTGAATCACAACTGCAGAATTTAGCAAGACAGCAGTTTCAGGGGACTGAAAAAAGAGGTTAGAATCAATGCATGTTTATTACAGTAGTATCTGCACTTCAAGTCGACTAAAAACATTTAAGTAACTTACTTATATTATTGTTTTATAATAATTGATTAAAAAAAATAAAGTTAAAAGTTGCTAAATCCCAGGCTAAATTAAATTAATCTGGCATTGTATTTTAGAGTAATGACATAGTTGAGTATTAATGCAATCCAAATAAATCCTAATTGTTTAACCTTAAGAACTTTAAATTAAGGTGGAGTGGTCAAAACAATTCAAAAGCTACTGAAATCCTGCATTGAAAATGTGTGTGCAAATGAATATTTCAAAAGGGCATTAGCCTCGTTTCTGTGTTAGGATTTCTGCAACATTGCCAAACAAAGTTCCTGGGAGCCGGTGAGCCTTCTCTATATTCCACACCATGGGGCCAGTCTCTTACTAAAGGGATATGGAATCGCCCAGGTGCAGAGCTGATGACTGCCAGCTTCAATCCACATGATCCATTTGGACTGGAATTACAGCCCCCACTGGGATTTCATACAGTTGGAATGCAAGCTTTGCATCAGAAACCTTAACCTTTGAGATTTTTTAAATTTTATTTAGCAACATATTTTAATTATTATTATTTTTTTTTAAATTTGGTCCGCCTAAATTTAGGTCTCTTTTATGTCCCAGTGCAATATGATCCATCCTGCTCACTGCCAGACATGGCAACTCAATCTGAGATCAGGAGGGCTGGAGTGGCCCTAGGCTTCCTCTGGGCACAACCTCCCAGCACTGCTCCTAATCAGGCTGCAGATTAGCAGAGGTGGTGCAGACGATTCCTCTCCCCTGGAGGTCAGCCCCCGTGGCGGAAGACAGTGACCCTGGCTACCCTTAGTAGAGAGCCAGGAGCTCAACTCTCAACACCAGAGATCCAGAGGCTCCACATATTCCCTTCTCCATTGTTCCTGTTCCCGAGGAAAGACCCGACCTGTGTCAACTTTCTCCATTTGTCTGAATTTTGATGGGTGGATTAACAAGGGAGTGGGGATCTGATAATACAAGTCCTCACCGGTTTTCTTAGTTATTTATTCATCCAATAATTTGTTTTCTTTTTTTGTTGATATTGTTTGCACATACTTTGCTTTTTGCTGTTATTCTTTTTTTCTGTATTAACAATACAATAGTATTGCAAAACAATGTTGATTTCTCTGTTTCTCATAGATTTATTTTATTTCTTTATTCGATTAGGACCAACACAGTACAGTACAGTACAGTATAGATATCACCACATTTGGTCCAAAAGAAAATCAATAGTTACGAAATCTAAATTGAATAATTGTTTACTGTATCTTTTACAGGTTCATTGTGTGGTAATAAATACTAATAAAAATGGGACACAACTGTGATTCAGACCTTATACATGATGCACTTTTGCACATTAAATCTGGTGGTGGTGGTGTGTGTGTGTGTGGGGGGGTTCAGTAAATCACAGATGCTGATATTGATGCCATGTCTTTCGATTTAAAAGTGGAGGGTGTCCCTGGGGCACCCCTGAGGGGATGAAGATCATTTGTGCATGTTCTTCAACTCTGAATTTTCATTTAGTCAGCTCTGAGTGATAGAAGCCTCAGAAGGAGATACAGTTGTTTCAATCAATGGCAAAAACAAGATAATGACTCTTCTAACTGAATACAATTAAATAGTGAAAACATGAAAGAACACAGACACAGCACAACTGTTCCTTCTGTCAATAATCTTCATCAAGTGAAATACTTTTTTAAAAGCATTTCTCTGTAGCGATACCAGCATAGAGCAGTATATAAATATACTGCCATATGTATGTTGATATATCTGCTGCATGTTATTCTTTGCAGAATGAAGTACACAATTCCATATAATACAGTGTGTGTATATGTTATGCAGGTGCTACAAAGGCTATAACAGTTTTCCAAAATGGCCATCTAACCAGTGATGGACATATGCGGCACACTTAACCTATAATGAACATTTTGAGAAGCTTATACCATCATTGCATCATACAGCCTTTACTGTAGCCCACATTGCTTTTACTGTGGTACACCTGGTAAACTGCTATAATGCAGTTTTTAAAGGGATGATTTAAACCCAGAACCATTTGATTCATAAACAGAAGTGCTTCCTCCTACAGGATCATCACACAAAACTGCTGAACAATGAACCTGAGGGGTGCTGAGGGAGTGGACTATTGTTCCCATCTGACCTGTTTATGATGTTAAGAAAATCTGGATCTACAGTATTCACAGCATCTACTTCAAATTATGGAAGGTCATATATAGAGCAGAAGTGTTGGAGTAATGAAAACAGTGTGTCCATGACTCCAATAAGTATTAGATATAGCTGTGGAACCTCAGTATGTGAGAACCTATTAGCTCAAGGCAAATCAGGAAGGCAGCTTCACCTACAATCAGTGTTCAGGATTTATTGGAACCAGATTGTAAGTTCTGGAAAGGCGCCCGGGTATCACGTTATTTTAATACTGATTTTCGTACACTGCTGTAAAACAGTCAGACTGTATTAGGCAATGCAGTTAACGCCTTGCGCAGTCACCAGATGTTTCTTCTCCAGATCTGAGAGTTTTTATTGCTTTCCCACCTACAGGAAGGTTTTGTTTCATACATTGCTGATTAACAGTTAGGTATTGACAACATTGGGGACTATACAGCCTCTGTACTGTACCCATGAAGCAGAGCTAGTCCAGCCTCCTCATAGAGAACCCCAACAAAAGAGCCATTTAATGCCAGTCGAGGTGATGATTTTGTGATGGGGATACCATTATACTTGTCAATGTACTGTCCATACTTTGGTTGTTCATGGACAACCACAGAAGAAATGTCTCAAGAACAGAGCAAGGGTGACGATTTAATTCCTCTATATGGATTCTATTCATTTTGTCACAAACTGTGTACTTACAATAAACAACATGGACATGGATCAAAGACTATAGATGAATAAACCTGTTATGTCATAAAAGCATGAATTACATGGAAATGGTAAAGTAGCATCTATAGGCTTATCATTCCCCTTTGAGGTTTCTAAGATCTGCCATAGTTTTATTGACACTTTGTTGAAAGTTTTGTTTTTGAAAAGACAATAACTTTCCAAATCAAATTGTTCATTTGCCAGGATGTTTTCTGCAGAACATGCCAATTAATGTAAGACCAAAGCAAACACATATTTTCGCAAGTCAGTAATTATTTAAGATCTTGTCAGGTTAATTGTTAAGTAGGATGTTGTCAGAAATAATGTAATGTTTGTTCAATGCAATTTCAAAGATGGTTTAATTCCCCAAAAGTTGTTCTTTACATATTATACTATTTAAATATGTTTTGAGACAGTGTTTTATTTTTTTACATTTTTTTTTTCATTTTTCAGAGCCAGCTAGCTTGAGCAGAAAGAAAAGTAAAACAAGCCCCTCGTTGCAAAGTCCTTGAATTTCCTTTCCACCAGGAGTGTTCTCATTATATGATGTTCATGAAGCTTCCAGTGCTAATTGGTGTTTCACTGAACATTGAAAAGAGCAGAAAAATTCTCAAAAATATGACTGCAGGCTATATAACCTAATTAGGAAGTCTGCCACTTTAGCAAGCTAAGAGAGATCAAAACAAACAGAAGCGTGTTTTCTGCGATAAACAGAGAGGCCCGCCATGGTATTTTTTGTGACAGCATTGTTAAATTTAAATCACAGAATAGGTTCACATTATTTGTGTTTTAATGCTAAATGGTAGTTGTTAACAAAATGACAACGCTGTTTCAATTTTACTTTTGGCACACGCTTCAGAATGTCTATATTATTTCATTACTAAACACTGTGTCTTTAATAACACCTTGCTATTTATTCATATAATTGCATTCCTCCATATTAACTTTGCATTCTGTCAATATGGTGAATCTTATAGTTTGGGTTATATTATATGTTATTAAAGAGTGTCTTCGTTCTGCTATCAGAACAGCTTTCTATCACTTGAGAAATATTGCCAAATTGAAGTCTGTGTGACACCATGATGGTGCATACTAGATAATTATGTTAATGTTGTCTCCAGTCTGCAATACAGGATACAGTTTAAATTGAATAACTCTTATTAGATTAACCAACTCGCAAACACACTGTGCAGTTGACATGTCTTTTTTCAACTTCTTGGTTTATTACTGTGCTGAAATCTTTTACTGTACTTTATATGGAAAAAGAAACATATTTCTTTGCAAACCTTTGGATATTTAAAAGGATTGCTAGGCTTTTGATGACTTTCACTTTGAAACCATTTGTATAAGAGAGAGACAGAGAGTTCCTGTATGTTTAAGCCTATACCATTAGCTATGAAATTCATTTGAACTTTCAAGGAAGATACTTATGAGGAAAAATCCAGCTGTGCTCTGTCAAAAATATGTGTAACTCGAAAGGTTAATGCTGTCCAAAGACAGTTCTATTGTGAAGCTAAATATTTTATGCCTAAGCCCTTGGCACAGTCATTGAATGCCTCAGTCTGTCATGTTGCATTTAAAAATGGGCCAGATGCAATAGAGAATTCAAACTCTTTCCTTCATAGAGTACAGTTGACCAGGGGGGTCAAGAGTTTCCGTAACCCAAAAGTAAAACACACCCTCTGTAACTCTGCTAGAAGAAAGCATCAAAACCAGTCATTTTCAGTGGATGGTTGCATCTTCATTTCCAATGTTGAGATGTTGAGGAAGTTTAATGCATTATGTTTGTCTGAGAACCCCAATGCTAGAATGTATTGGCTGTGGTAATTGTTATCTGGTCATGCTTGTTATATATTGAAATATGATACTGCTTTAATATCCATTCATGTTGCAATAGCCCATTACTGGTCATTTTATTTATTTTTTTCTGTTAATGAATCTGGTTTATGTTCCCAAACATTTGCTGGCCACCAGAAAACCAACAGCAGTTGCTGGTTTTTCCTGTAGGGCCAATCTTTTTTTAATCCGTCTGTGAAACATCTGTGGTGCTGGATCATTTATATTGTCCAAATTTGCCTTTTTATTCATTTATTTATGACAGGATAGTCCATTGACGTGCACTATCAGTTTTACAGGAACCTCGTCTTCTGTACATACTTAGCATGCTATATTCATAACTACATGCTATTACTAGCAGGTCTTTCTCTTCTCAGGTACTCCTTCCCATTACTCTACAATTCTCTGTGCTATGGTCTGGACGTTTAGTAGTATAGTCTCTGAGATGCTGCCCCTCTTGATTTGAGTGCAGAGGCAAGGGGAGGGTTGGTATATGATCTGTAGTCAGGGGTGTTTGGCTGGGGCCAAGCCTACATTCTGACAGAACAAGTGTTGCATGAGATGTGAAGGATGGCACTTGTCTGCCTCAAAACCCTGGAGCAGGTGTTCCTCATCCTCATTTGCAGTGGAGCATGGCCCCTGGCTCACTGAGCTGGAGCAAACGTGCTGGCAGGACCCATCATGTACCTGCGTGCTGAGATGCACTAATGATAATGGATGCAGGCCTATTACCATCAAATTTGTAACGGAACATAACACTGATTGTTCAGGGAATGAGTCAGCGTCTTTCCAAAAAAAAAAAAGGAAAACTAAAAGAAAAAAGAAAAAGCAGCAGAGGATGCTGGGAACCTGTAAGCCAGTGATACCGCTCTCCTCTGTTGGGTATGCAGTGCGGTCCCTTTTTAATAAGTAACACAAATTAATACATGATTTGCTACATAATTCTCCACTTAAGTCTGCTGCTTTGGGCAATACAGTGGTTAGAGGTTTTTTTGTCTTCTCACCACCAGGTGTTCTGGGACCTAAGTTCAGTTTCAGATTCTGCTCTGCTTGTTCATCCTCTGGCTGTTAAACAGCAGAAACACATCCCCTCAAGTAACGCAGACTCTTCCTTGGAGGAGAAACTGGGAACCTCTCTTGCATTACGTGAGGCAGGCAGATGAATATATGGATTTTGTTTCCAGGCATTTCATAGGTTAAAGCTAGGACACTGAAATGTATGGCACTGGGGCAATGGGGCACAACTTATGGGTCCCGTGTCAGCTACATTTGGTCGCCAGGTCCGTTTTAGGCTGACGGAACAATGTGAAAGAATGAACATTTTATATTGATAATTGATATCAATATCGATAATACCAAAGTCTTCCAAAACAAAGAAAAATGTAATCACACAATTGCAATATGAAACTTATATACATATAGATGTTAACAGATATTTACATATGAAAAGCAATAACTTATTTTAACTTAGTGGTGCTTTGCTTCACAATATCCATGGTGAAAACCAAGGTCTTGTTATATTGTCAGTATTGGTGCCCATCACTAATATAAGCCACCTCAAAACCAAAGTATTTCCATACTTCACTTCGAGGTTGTTCATTTTCTAGCCATTCCAAAGATAAATATTCTGAATGTACAAAGCTCTGGTGAAATTCAACTATTTATTTGCAGTCTTTAGACTAGAGTTCACTTTACAACTTATTCAGGTTGTTGTTGACTATTTATGTACAACATTGCACTGAATATGATGACATGGCTAATCAATTACGCTGCTTGTAATCATATGGGACTAAAAATCAGGTGTCCTCAGAGTTGGTCAAAAGCAGATGATGTCTAGTAACCTCCTAGGTGTAAATAACTCATTTTGTTATACCTTCTTTACCAAAGGCTAGAATAAAGATTTCGTCCTTTGAGTGATATGTATTTCCATACATATCTTCAAATGCGACGTTAAAAGCATTCATGTTTTAAGAGTCAATTATGTTTTGCATTTTTGCCCGTCCCCAATTTGGTTATGCCCAATCATTTACTGTTTCGTTTACTGAACTGTAGGATTTCAGAACAGGCATGTATTGGTTTTAGGTGAATACCCCGGAAATGCTATGTTATTCTAACATAACACTGACATGCTCAATTCGCATGGGAGCAAAAAGACATAGGATGCTTGAGTTTGCTTGATGTCCTGTAAAAAAAATCAGAGGACCTCTGTGAAAATTATCTAGGATAAAAAGAAATAGACGGTTTGCACGGAACTACATTTCACCAATGTTGGTAAAAATTCAGAAACCATCTGTTTATGTGGTGATTTTTATTCCTGTGCATTATATATAGAGGTTGCTAATAGAGTCTGTGTTTACTTATTGAAGTCATTGCACCTTTTTTTAATCATATGCCCTACGAAGCATAATAATAGTTGGAAATAATTGTTAGCAGTTGTTTTTGTCCATAGCTGTAAATGTAATGTTACAGGGCCAATAAAACAGACATTAAATTATATCAGCCAAACCCCCACCGCACTCAACTGACACAGTAAATATCTGTACATGAACTATCATCTTTCAACAGAACAATAAAACATATCTGTATTATAAAACCTATTACTATCTACTACCTGAACTAGTAGTTTGTGTGGTCTTTATTTGTATTTATTTTATTATGTATGTATGTATCTATTTTTTATTTTTTATTTATTTGTTTGTTTATTAATATGAATTGATCATATTTAACACCATTTGACCGCTATCACTTGTTGTTCATTTCTATTGTAAGTGAATGTGCATCACTGGGTAGGTAGTGTGCATTATGTGAAGAATTGGTCAGATTCAAAATCCAAATGAAACATCATTAACATTTCATCTCTCACTTAAGACTTGAAGGAATAAGTAACTGCATGTTCTATCTGCTTCTCACAAAGGCACTGTACAGCAGAGGGAAAAGTACACTGGAAGACAAGACGGAAAATGTTTCGAGTACAGCAATGAAAACTTTAATGGTCACACCATGGGGTTTCCAAACAGTAACATTTTAAGACCCAGGAGGGATGTGCAGCCATTAATTGACCAGCTTCTGGTTTTGTGGCCAACTTTCTTTTGCTCAGCATCCCATTCCATTGTGCTCCTCATACTGAACTGTAATAAATACTGATGCCTCAAGTACTTCATCACGGTCTGGGACACCTTTAAAAAGAAACAAAATGAGCAAAGTTGGGAATGTTTTTTCCAATTAGGTTTGCAGATTACAATTTCATATTTTTTTTTAAATGAAAACATGTGTTGTAGGACCTCTTGTGAGTTTACTTCAAATATATAATTTAACTGGGGATTACTGTATTGAGCTGCCTTTGATCATATTGTTTCTTGCCTACAGAGCTACTTCTTAAAAAAAAAACATGTTTCTGTTCCTGTAAAAAATAAACAAGAAGTGGAAAAATACTGCTATTATTTTGCTGAATAATGTTGCGAGCAATATAGAATTACTCAATAGTGGTACATTTAGAAATACTAAAATTCAATTCAATGACAAAAGTTTCAGCTATAGTAATGTAAAGTTAGAATGCATCAGTACTATACAGTACTGCAGTGAAAAAAAGAAAAAAAACATTATGGTGCATTCTTGCAGGGACCAATATCAGAGATGTCATGGAATTCGTGTATTGATACATAAACAGCCATACCAGTAAGGATAGCACGGCTTCACTCAGTTCCCTCAGTGCACCATCCTATAATATTCCCATTAAACCACCACCAGTTTAGAAGCCGTCTATGACATTGCATGTGTCTTGTTCAAACACAGTTATTATGTGAATGCACACTCCTGTACAAAAGCTCTGTTTAAATAAATGACTTTCACAAAAAATAAAATAAAAAGAAAAAAAAACTGCAAAACCCCCACACCCGAATCAACCCTGTATGAATCATTGAGACATTCCTAATTAACATGTATGTTCAGGATTTGAGTTTCGTTCAATTTTTACAGGCCCAGGGATATGTAACTAAAAAAGTGATCCATAGCAAATTCTGAAGTTTATATATCAAATGCAAATGTACTAAAATATATTTGTTTGTCTCGTGTACTGCAGTGTTCCACATCTGTGCCACATAATCTGCAAGGTCTTTATTCCACTTAGGCTGTTTAGCAGGTGAGGGTCAGTGGAATACGGTAATAAAGTGTAGTATCTCAATCAGACTTTGTTCTATTTGTCCAGTAAAAAAAAAAAAACATATCTGCAAGTGCATTATTTGTGTCCTTTTTTTTAAAGAAAGGAGATTCCCTTCAGCTGGGATATCGCAGAGGTTTTATTTCTAATAAGCCTTAAGAATTTTTTAGTTAAAAGTGTAACAGTCAAATCCAGGTCTAAATCGGAAGAACAAAAGAAAATTGTAACAGGATCTCAAATCAACCTTCATGACTTGAAGTGTTGTTCTCTGTGGCAGGTGGAAAAGTATAGAGCTGGAGAAGAAAAATAATAATATCCAGCCCCGGGTGCAATGGCTCAGGCACCCAGAGGGATTAGAGCTTTGTTGGTGACAGCCATTGCAATAGAAGAGACTAGGTTACTGGTAGGTTTTTTTTGTATAATATACACAAATAGGCTCAATTTTCTGTGCTTTTGTAAGACATTTTGTCTTAGGGCTTCAGGTTGGACAACTAGGCCCTTGGGGACAAGTTTCACTGGAGGCTGGCAGGCTGCACAGGTCAGGAAAAAAACAGACAAGATTTCCATATCATAGAACAAAACCCTTTGTTTTCAGTGAGCATGTATATTTCTCTACATAATAGACTCTGAAATAAACTTACACTGCTGGGGGAGGGGGGGGGGGCACAATAAAAATGTCTTTAGGCTTCAGATAGAAAACGCTAAGACCTGAGGGACTTCTGGTGGCAGCCATTGCTACACTGAAGAGAAAATAGGAGGTTTCTATTCTGTAGCCAACAAACACAACCTCTGGGACTTGCGGCAGACTGGTGGAAGAGTTAAAACCTTTCTCATGTTTGCTTCTGACAAGAGGCATCTGAAAAATTCTCATCTCACTCATGACATTTGTGGTCCCGCTGGAAATGATTGGATGTCATACATAGTTTGGAGTATTAGCTTGAACTCAGTGGTGCAGAGGCTAATTATTCATTTTCCACCACCCCATCTGTTTTGTTTGCTGATGTGTAGACATTAGAAAGGAGCGTTTATGATGACAAGGAATAAGCCAGGGCTGCAGAGCAAAAGAGTTTGAAAGCACAGAGCTGCCTCTGCCTGTCCGAATGCTTGGACACAAAAATGGTGGTCGCCAAAAACACACCCTAGCCTCTCCACACTCCACAGCCCTTTTTAGATATAATATCTGAGGCTGGGGGTTGAGAGGGAACAAAAAATAACAGCAGCAATCTTTCTAATAAGTAAAGCCACAAGTCAGCCAAAAAACTGTCAGTGGTTACTCCTTTGTTTTTAAGGGACGTTGTTTTTAAAGGGATTGTTATATAATACACATTTTCAATTATCTACCTGTTTAATGTTCATTCTGTGTGCTCTGTATCATTCTCTATTGAAAATGTATATTTTAATTATGAACATGTCACACAGTATGCCTTCCTACTCATTGGGGTATGAGTGAAAAAAGCCCCATAAAGCTGCTTCATAGTTTGAAGAAATGCAAAAATGTGTCTTTTAATCCATTGTTAGATGCCGAACCCTATCTCCTCAACAGCAGGTCTCACTAGATAGCATGACTGGTATTCCTCTTTTTATACTATCCCAAGGTTCAGTCAGTCTGTGTGTCAAAGCCTTGACAAAACCTGAGGAAGGCAGCCATGAAGTCTTGAAGTCAATCAGTCAGCCGGTCAGTCATGCACTTCAGTAATCAGCTTCTTCCCATTTACTCCACAGTTCAAGGTCTACTTGCCTTCTGTCTATCACCATCAAGCCAACTTCTTGTTGACTTGCCACTTTGTCTCCAGCTTCTCTGCCATTCTTATTGTAGTATTCCATTCATCTAACATGGCAGCAGTGACATGTGGGTTTCCAGTTCCTAAACAGGTTACTATGGAATATTGACTGTTTGGATTGTCTGGCATTTTTAAATACTGCTGCAAGCAGGTAACAATGTAATGTTGAGAAAGGGATTGTGTTAAATTGCTGAACCTGTTAACAATAACTTCAGGTAGACACATTTCTCAGCTTTTGCCCATCCCTCTAACACATGTCTATGTCTCTAACAGAACACAGAAAGCAAGTATACACATTCCTCCAGATTTGTCATTTTTATTAAATAGGTGGCAGTGTATAAATGATCTTTAAGGGTTTTTTGTTGCATTTGTTTCAATGTTATACTGTCTAGGCAACTCTAGATACTAAAGGAATGTGCTGGTGTCATGATAAACTCACTCATGATTTAATACACCAAAGATGCTGTTAGACAATTAGGTATGGTGTGGAATCCCAAGAAATCTGCACTATTAGAAAAGCTAGATGCGTGTGGAGCCCTACTCCTGTAGAAAAAATGGTATGTATAATACATGTATGTTCATTGAAACTTAGCATACAAAGCAGTCCTATAATAGAACTTCACATCAGATCAGAGATGTTTTGACGCAGAATCTTCTGGTAAGGATGTGTTTCCTCAAAGTTGACACCTGCAAGTAGGACCCAAATACTATATGAGATCATCCCTCAGTTTAAATGAAAAAAGTCAATATGTATTTTAAGGGCATACAAAGTAATACATTAAATATGATTCACTGATGTATTTTTAAAATTGCATAACGATATAATCTGGATTTTTGTAGTTGAAGAGTAATGGACTGTTCTGTTGAAGCTCTTTCGAGAAGGATAAAGCGTTGCTTTTAGTTCCTACAACACTCATGCAATATTGTACCTTATTAAAGTTTTAGAAGAAGTTGTTCAAGCCACTGACAGGTTGATGGAAGCGACTTGACAATTAAGTTCCTGTGCCTGATTATGAGAGAGAGAGAGAGAGAGAGAGAGAGAGAGAGAGGGGGGGGGGGGGGGGATACAGAAATCACCTGAGTAAGCCTAAAATTGTTTTGCTTGTGATCCTACATTAAAGAAAGGGTTTAGGCTTCCTATAATAGATTTATAAAGTCACGCTGGTGTGTCTCTACAGTGAGAAATATCAGGGATCTGAGACACTTGTACTGTTGCTAGAATGAGCTGAATTCGAGGCTTCAGCATATCAGTTCCCCTTCAAAAGAAATATGTGTGAGGAATATCTCTCTGTCTGAATTTGTATTTCCTCTCACAGTGTATATGCATACATATAATATTGCTTATTTATATACCGGTACTGCAAGTTTATTAAATGTATTTAAACATAAATAATTATACTTATGTGTACCAATGCCACTATTACTACAACTACTTCTAATAATAATAATCATTTTAAGCAGCTATCTTTTGCAGGCACCCAAAGAATAGTGTGCATTAAAATCACTCCCACTGTAAGGCATTATTGCATATCTTGAATTCTAATGGGATTTTAAATACTGCAAACTTGAAATTGAGCTGTTATTTCACTTAAAGTTAAAGTATAAATAAACATAATATTTATGTATATGTACAGAATACATAAAAAAATGATGATTATAAATAACTAATTTAGTTCACTGCTGCATGTTCACCCAATTCTACAACAACAGAGTGTAACAAAGAGAACTGTGTAATTGGTGTAATTTTGATGTTTTTTAATCACTTTGTTGTGACATGAAATGAACCTGACAGCCAAGGCTGTCAGAACACTGCCTCTCTAAAGCGCTGTTTGTCTGCTGGCACTGGGGACTCCGAGGGGGTTCAGCATGCTAACTGTTAATTGTGTGTGTGTGCGTGGGGGGGGGGGGCCCTGTTAAACTTACCTGAAACACAGACACTTTTCCTGAATGTGTGTTTTTACTTTTATTTCTTTTTTTCTTTTTCAGATCATAATTTATTATTGGGGCCAACATTTCAGGATTAGTTCATATCATCTGCCCCGACAAATGTTATTAAAACATGAGCTATCCTCGTCCAATGTATTTTTAACAGTGTTAAGCATTTTTGCATGTCATCATTTGACAGCTCCACCATACTTGCTAGGCAGCCACCAGGGAAATTTACATGCATTTGAATTCGCCCTGCCAAGCACTGCCATCTCCGACTGACAGCCCATTTAACTAGGTGATAAGTTAATCTGTGCAACAGTGGATAGGTTTCTGTATTTTAACTTGAACTACACTTTGTGGAAATGACTTAGTTTCTGCCTCTCTGAAGTCGCTGCGTTCACCCGCCATGGGCTTCAAGCTTTACTTTAAATGAAAACAACAAAAAGATGCGTCTGTCTTTTTAGACTCTTTCCTGTCACTGCTGTGCATTTTAAATGATATTTTCATTTCCCTGGCTGCCTCTTACTGCTGTAGAAAAGGACCTATATCTGAATAATTAATTAACTGATTAATTAATGAATTAATAAATTAATTAATTTGTTAAAGGATTCTATATAAGATTTGTATCTATCTAACATATTATATTATTCAGTAAACTCCAATAAACTGTAGTTCATGAATTAAAGCAAGACATCATTTGCAATGTTTAATTGATTAATAAGAAATGATTTCATTGCAGCTGTTATCAGGATAGCTTCTGAGGTTGAATAAGGCAGAGAGCCAGGCCATGTCAGTTTAATTTAGTGTAATGATATAGCACAGCACAAGCATTTACATGCAATGTTAACAATGAGAAGGTCATACATTATATTAATATAGGTTAATTCCATATATTAAAATAGGGTTTTCAAGAAGGGCAAAGCCAGAATAAGTATGAACTTCTTATATTAGGGTCTGGTGGAATTTTGTAGTTGCTACAGTATATTCATGTTTTATGATATTTCCCATGCTTGATCTGGACATGAGATTCACGTTTTCTTCTATAGTCACAATGCTGTCTGTAATAAACTACCACAGCCTCACACTTTGGGAGTTCAGCTAACATTATTATTACCCAATAACTGACAACTTAAGGCCTAAACATAAAGATGCAACCACTATCAGTAATTAAATGTTCCTAATTTAATATTTTGACACATTTCTCTTGGCTATCACTTTGGTGTCAAATGCAGTATGTTGCCAGGATGAACTCTTACAAGCCTGGTCCACAGTGTATTGTACCTCCAATACGTACACAACTGACTTATTTCATTTGCATTTTTGTCACATTAACTTGAACTTCCTCTCAGTGTCCCACAGCCGGCAAGCAGGTCACCGCCTGAGCTCCGCTTGAGGTGTCTCGTGCTCATCTCAGACACCCTTAATTATTACATGTTGTAAAGCAGAGTGACTGGGACAACAGCTCTGTTACTTTTCAGAGCACTTTGCAAACGTGTGATATGCTGTTACACCCATTGATACCTGGCTTTCTAACACTTGTACAAAAGTCGCAGGGCCGGGGGAACAAGAAATCTAAATTAAATTGTGTACCAGTTCTGTGAACACATCTATATAAAAACAACAACAACAACAAAAAAAAAAAAAACTGTCCCCATAATCTAAAGTGCTACCATCTCACATTTGTTTTTATATCTGGTAGCACTACTGTAGAGTGCGGAATTCACTTCATCCCTTCACTGCCTTCGTGTATAATCAGCTAGCTGCTTCCCCTAATGACTGACATGCTTTGCAACCAGAGACATGCTTTGGCCCCAAATACATGTTGCAAAAGTAAAATAGCCTAGAAAGTGAAACAGCAACAGACTACCTGAAAGCAAGGCATGCAAACTGATGACTTTCTTTAACCTAGACTGTCAATAGCTGTCTTTTTTTTAGATACAAAGTTTGCTTTAAGATGTTTTTTTTTCAAAACTGCACTGATATCTACATAGTGAATAGACATGCATGACTGGGGAGCTGCAATTATTTGATTAGTTATAACCACTTTCAGCATCCCTACTGTTATCCCAAGGATGGAAGCCCTCCAGATGAAGGGTGGATTGTCTTCTGTGATGTCTGTGCTGTGACTGAGAGAACCAAACACTTCCTCACTGACCATCAATCTGCTCTGAGATTATACATGCTTACTGTAGCAACCATAGCAACATGCTCCCGATGTAGCCTTAGAAGAAGATGTATATTCACCTGAGTCAATTGCCATCTAATCAGATTGATATTTTCCTTGCCAAGAAGTCTAGCAATGTTGCATAATGTTGTATAGCAAAGCCAATAAGCATGTAATAGCAATGCATACTGTATAAGAAAGTACTGGGCCCTGTGTTAAATTTAAATAGTATACTGTCCTCAAACTGTTCTGTAATGTCCCAGTGGTAGCCCATATCATTCTTGATGCTATGAAGAGTCTTTTGACTGTGTGGACTGGTGTTAAAACCCAAGCTGGAGAGCAGACCCCCCAGGGATGCAGTGACCTTCCTAATTGGGCCGGGTCAGTCTCGAGGAGTCCCTATAGACACTGCAGACACTTTTAGGGTTAACCGTGGCAAATAAATAGCATCCTTCACCTCTGAGAAGCACCTTTGTTAGATGTCATGGGACATTGATGTTTCCTGCCAGAGCAACACTTGTATTCACTATCCAACTGATCTTCGGACTGTATTTTGTTGTTTTGTGTGTGTGTTTATGAAGGAAAGAGCTGGTTTATGAAGTTGCAGAACTGTAGATAGAAGACACTGTATTTAAACAAACAAAAGAACACTATACGACTGCCCTGCAAATGCATGTTGGAGCTTCATCCGGGTGAAAGAACTTCCACACTTCCAGGAGCATCTGAACATAAACCTGGTACTAACCTTCATTCATAATTTAAAAAGTCAGAATCGGAATGCAAAATTGTTTTTTAGTCTCCCAACGGGGCGATATGGTATTCAAAGCCTGGATGCTCCATACTATATTTAATACTGGAGGAATCTACAACCTACCTTGCAAATGCAATTTAACAGCAATATAATTGGAATTTGAAAGCAAATGTGCATTCGGCACTGCTTAACTGGAGTCTTACTACAATTTGCAGTTAAATTGATGTTTTTCTTACAGGTCAAGTCCAAATTAAAATGTTACTGATGTATAATTACATATTAATTAACCTCAAGTTCAAGCTGACTCCCAGATGAGGCATGAAGCCGAGGTCCTGTCTGCTTTGTTGGTTATCACAGATCCCATGACACTTGTTGAGGAGCAGAGGTTCTGACATCACTGTCCACGTCACTTCTTCAAGCCATCGAAAGGACAGAGCTCCCTTTGAAACGAGTAGGCTGACTCAAACCCTGTATAAATACATTCAAATGATACTACATACCATATTGCATTTCTGAAGATATTTTTTTCGTGGAGTCTGATTGCAGAAGTCATTGAGTGTATACTAATGTTGGGATAGGAAAGTTAGGCCTATTTTGCAGTTATCCAAAACCTTATCATCCAAATACATTCCACGCCACTGTGCACCGTATGAGAATATCCAATGCACTCAATTATCTGAGGTCAAAAATGCTGAGAGTTTAGACATATTAATCTCCACCTTTGGAAAATGGATCTGCACACCCATAGACTCATGAGAGTACTGTATGCCTGGGAAAAAGGTCAAGTCTAAATTCTCTAAATTCTAAAATGTGTCCATATTAGCATCTTGTTTAAGAACAACCTGGATTGAATATTGTATCATTGCTCACATTTGGCAGCTGTTTTCATTTTTTCTCTATCCATTTAAAAAAACAAAACAAAGCACAGTGTAGTATTGTGAAAGCATGTCACAACAGTTGCCCCTCAGTGGTGGAACGACCTACCCACGGATATTAGGACCACCTTCCGGCACCTACTCAAGACACACCTCTTCAGACAGCATCTGTAAACCTCACTACACTGGACTATATGGCACCCAATTGTACCAGTACGTGCATCAGCTTGTACTTGCACTGAACTGCTCCATACCTTGCCGTATTATACTACTGCTCTTAACTGTAACTACTTCCTGTATCTTGTATTTGATTTTACTCTTCTGGGTATATTGCACTTATTTGAAATCATTCTCATCCATTTATCGTAACTTACTACGTGCTCTTACTGGACTTGACTCATCTAAGCAAATATTTTTAGTGTAAGTTAACAATTCTTAGTTGAACCCGCTCTTAAATGTAATTATTTACTGTATTCTTTATTTTGCTCTTATTTGAATTTGATCTTATTTGCTACTGATTTTATTGTACTTTATAACTGCTTTTATCTGTAATGTGATATTCTGTAATGTGATATTTTATAATGTGATATTTTGTGATGCAATATTTTGTAATGTGATATTGTGTAACAGTCGCCCTGGATAAGGGTGTCTGCTAAGAAATAATAATAATAATAATAATAATAATAATAATAATAATAATAATAATAATAATAATAATACAGATAGGCAGGCATGGTGCATGTTACACTAAAAAAAGTATTATCATGATCAAATTGTACTACAATATATGTTCACACTACAATATATGTTCACAAACCTGGATTAAATCAAAATTGGGGGTCTGCTTTATCAATTATAAAGTATGGCCATGACAGCGCCACGAACTTTGATTTTACACAGGCCTAATTGGTATAAACTAAAGTACTGAAATAAACACATAACCTTTATCCCTTTCTTTACTCTTGAACGGTACAGAAGTAAACAAAAAAATTAAAAAATCGGTGGAGAATATAACAAACTTCTTTCTGGTTTATTTCAATCCCAAAGTGAGGATTTATCAAACATTCTTTAATACATTGTGGTTTTACAACTTTATACCCAAAGGAGATTTAAAAAAAATATTTCGGTTGTAATTACTAGAACAAGTTATTGTGTGATAAATTAGCTTTATAGGGGAACAGCAGGAGTCTTAGTACAATAAAACTGAATACCTGTGTTCAAAAACCTTCACAGATATGCATTTGCAGTTTGAACCATTGGTGCAGTGATGATGTCTTCCTGCTCTGAAACATGGCTGAATCTACACGTCAGCCAGGTGAGCATAAGAACCAAACCTGTGACTTTTGATCACAGGACAAGAATAGCCAACAGTGTTGTTGCAGATTTGATTTACAAACAGTGTTTCCAAAAACAAGATTTTCTGTATCTGACTTTTTTCCATCACTGTCTATGTGAACATCAAAGAACAAAATGTGTATCTTTGCCAAACTATGATGGAGAGAATATGCTGGGTTTGCTCTGTGTAAATTACCATAAGCAGTCAACAGAACTGAGATAAATATTACTGACACATACATACATACATACATACATACATACATACATACATACGTACCATACTGTACCTACATACATGCATAGAAGTCATGTCTTGTTTTAACTTCAATACCAAATGTAATTTCATATGAAGTAAACTTTTAATTATAAATTCAACACATGGTAATATTATTTTGTGTTTGCCTGTTCATGTTCAGATTTGGAGTTTAATGTTAATTAGTGTGAAATATATTGCAGTTTACTAAATTCAAATGTGATTAGTAAGTAGCTTTGGCCAGTTTCTTGTAAAACTAAAACAACAAAACAATAAAATAAAATAAAATAAAATAAAATAAAATAAGCAAGTGCATTTTTGTTCTTCTGGCAGAAGAAGGCAGAGCAGGCTTTCTTCATTTGATACAGTGACCTCTCAAGTGCATCATTGCCCTGAGGGCTTAATGCAGTCTAACCACTATGAAGCCCCTTGGGTTTATAATCTTCTCCCACATTTTCCGTCAACACCAGACACAACACCATTAGATACAGCTCCACTGGTGCTCATTAGAACCGATCAATACGGGCAACCACAGGGAATGCTGCTACTACACCTTCTGTTATTATTCTTCAGCGTTATTATATAAGGGTCTCTTAAACTTCAAGGATTCTGCTGTTTTCAGAATTCTGCAACTTGAAGCGTTAAACCTTGGCGTTTGAGATCACTTCACTGATCAAATTGGCTTGACTTTCCTTTTTTTTTAAGAAAAATGAAATCAGTACCCTATAATAATGACTACATTGTTAACCCAGTTCTCAAGCCCTGCTGAACATGTGATACTGCAGATGTGCAGTACAGGGTAGTGCATAAGTGAAACAAAGGATCAAAGCAAATTGCTGTAGTAAAAAAAAAAACTAAAGTCTGCTCTATAGAATACATTCCAGTCATAATATTATCAGATCATTAAACTAGTTAAATGATATAACATAAACATTGTATATGTAGTGTAATATATACTGTACTGTATTGCATTGTTCAATAAATAACAGCTTTGATATTTTGTCAGACTATCTTATGCATGTTTTTTTCACTTGTTTAAAGTCTTGTTTTTTCTCAGGAGACATTCATTATAACATCACAATGATCACCACTGTTAAAATGGTATCAACTATGTGATATATACTTTATATAACCTCTTATTATGTTCATTGGAAGTCATTCCCTTTCGAACTATTGATAACTGAAACCTAAAGAGGTGAACTCTTTTTAGAAAACAGTGATAACCAATGGAAAACCATGCACATTATAATGCACACAGGGTCACAAGAGGAGTTAACATAATTTAACACAAAATATATTTAATAGGTCACTTTAGTATTTATTTTTATGTAATTATTTGTTTGTTTGTTTTTTTGTACATTTCTGTTGCAAGAGAGTATAATTTTTGTAGGCAGATGAAGCTTGATAAATAGGTTTGGAATAACTGTGACAACCTGAATTAAAAATGCAGTCTTATTCAGCCAGACCCTATTTTTGTTTATCATACAACTGTTATTGTTTTTTTATGTAAATTGATTCTATCCAGCACACCAAAGGTTAAATTGTTAAGTTGTTGCCTGTTAAAAGAGAGAGAGATAAAGAGTTATACTGTATAGCAGTAATGTAAGCATTCTTCTCTTTTTAAGGGAGTCTTTTAATCTCTGCAGAACAAAATGAAAAGCGGATCGTTTCCCAATTTATTTGCTTTTAAATTGGTGCTTTGGAGAAATCAGAAAGAAAGAAAAAAAACCCCGACCTGGTGTTGCATGAGTTTGTAGCTGGAAGGTAAGTCCTTGCTTATATTGAAGCAAAGTTCTGAAAATAAGCAAAGAACAGATTTATTGATTTTTGGTGGAGTCTGGGTGTAGAAAAGAGAAAGAATAAAGAAGTGCTCTTTGCCCGCTATGTCCAAATGACATCCCAAGAGGCCTGCTTAATGGTGGGGGAGGGGAGGGGGGCAGGTGCCTACCCCATCTCATGGATAGAACTGCCCTTAGGCTAAGGCTAATGGTATTGGCTGAGTCTGCTGTAAGAAGCTCTTTTCTAATAGCCAACTTTGTGTGTGCCAGAAGACAGACAGATATTGATTGGTCCAAATGCCCTTGAGTTGACAACATCTGAAATGAAAATCCACCAGGCTAGCACAAACTTTCTGCAAGTTATGTTCGTAGAATGCGATAGAGACTGTGCTCGTGTTGGTGTTGGGGCGGGGGGGGGGGGGGGGGGTGTGCGAGACATTGCTGTGGTTTATTAATGGTCAATTAGCACATGCGCCCTTCCGTGACTTCTGAGGAATCAATAATGACTGGTTTACGTAGATTTTATTCCAGGCTCATTGGAGGTAATATTGTAATTTCTGACTCAAACCGAACAGGAAGGTTAGTTACACTGTAATTACCGT
This sequence comes from Acipenser ruthenus, assembly GCF_902713425.1. NCBI lineage: Eukaryota > Metazoa > Chordata > Actinopteri > Acipenseriformes > Acipenseridae > Acipenser > Acipenser ruthenus. The sequence goes on along the minus strand of NC_081201.1, from coordinate 35,138,083 downwards.
TTCCTAATATTGTGTGCACTTCTGTGACTGTGTGGATGGAACGCTGCACAGTAACAACATGTATTTAACATCATGTATTTAACAATATTAAAAACAGTGCTGCTGGCCAATCTGTACTACTGTTACACAATAACAACACCATGAATGAAATTTGTAAATTATCGAATCCTGAAATGACAAGGGAGCACTGTAGAGTGTAGTAAAGTGTACTTCTGAAGTGAATCTAGTATCTTTTTTTTTATCCGTATCAGTAGCTTTCTTACCACATCATTTGAAACACTCGTGGCAATTCTAAATTAAATTAACCAGAGGATTTATAAAAAGCGTTGGCAGAGATGATAGCAAGGATCTACTGCTGATACAAAGCTGGCTTGTACTTTATGTCCATAAGAGACATCGTTATTAGATGCATGAAAGGTTTGAAAGGTTTTCCAAGTCAACAGTTCAATTCAAATGTTTTATTTTTTTTCATGCTTGCTCATTTGGTAGTTCACCCAATATATGGGGAGACATACGTCAGTATATATAATAGTATCATTTGTAAATATTGTAGGGAAATACATGTTCCAATATCATTCTATTTATATATATATATATATATATATATATATATATATATATATATATATATATATATATATATATATGTTGTATTACTTCAATCAGCTAGTAACTAAGTTGTGTGAGACATCAACAGTTCACATTAATGCACACTCTAATATTGTATTGAAGCAAAAAAAAAATCCCATACAAATACATGGCTTGCAAACAGGTATTTTCAATACATTTTCTAGAATTCGTACTGTTATTTGTGTCTCAAAAGTTAAATTATTTGTAGAATAGCTTTTTATTGATTTAGGTACATTATGTTTGAAATGACAGCATCAGACAGAAAGAGACAGCAAAGGAGAACACTATTGTCCACACTCCCCTCCAACAATTATTGAGGGTGTGCTTTTAAGAACTGCCACTGTGTAGACAATTAAGATATTACCCCAGTTTCTAATAATTCCCTTTTTGATCCACTGGTGAAGTAGAGATTAAAGCATTGCAGTTATACAGATACTGAAGGGGGAAGATTGTTAAAAGAATGAAGTACAAGTACTGTTAATACTAAAATACTAGGAACGCAGGCTACAAAAGTTTGAAAATACATCAAAATGTATTTTTATTTTCCTAAGACTAGAATCAGAAATGCCTTGTGCTTTGAGGGTGTCTTGCATCCTGTGACCATCTGTGTGACAAAGAAGCAGCTTCTGGTAATCTATAAATCACTTTACAAATGAACATATTCAAAGAAACATGTCTTTAAATCACAAGGGGATGCATTCAGAAACAGTTACAGGGTTATAAATTGAGTCCTCTCACAATGTCAAAAAAAGTTAAAAAAAAAAAAAAAAAAGAAAAATTTAAAAATCAAACATTGTTGGTTTTACTTTGGTCCCACAGTCTGCCCTTGCAAGTTCAGTGCAAGGCCCGTGCTGTCTCTCGTTCCACATTTCTTAATGGAATTCCCTTGTTCTGTAAGTCCAGCCACTAAGGACTTCCCATGGCACCCTCTGCTGGCCAGTCTGTACTACTGTTAAACAATAACAACAACAACAAATAAACAGGCTAAATATAACCACACACAATTACAGGTTCCATGTATGCTCCAGGTGGTTTGCAGTTCAATTGTGTCCTCCGACCCAGCAGGTGAGGTCACAACCCTCTTGGTTCCTAAGCAAACACTTTACCACTTTGGCTTAAGGAGTGTTTCCACCAGCTGAATAGTAAAAAATAATTTAAATATACTTTCACAGACAGAATCATTTTAGACACCTGGTTTTGAGAGGCTTAAATATACATCAATAAACAGGATAAATGCTAACTTCTCAGGAGACTGGACAAAAGAAAATATCTTTTTGCCAAGATTATTCAGAAAGTATGAATAATGTATCATTCTAAAAACAGCAAATTCTGATCAATATGGTAAAAAGCAAACACACAATTACTGTTCCATTTTTATTGGAGTTTAAATAGAAAAGTATTTATTTAGCCATTAAATAAGGGCAGGTTATGTTACTGTACATTCCACATGTGTCTGCTGTTCCACTTGCAATGGCTCTAGCGTTACAAGAGAACCTTTTTTAGCAGTTCTCTTGGGCAGTTTGTGTTTTTCATGGCAAAGTTCCATGTTACTTGTTTTTTCGTGGCGCTGTAGTCAGCAGGAATTGAGCATGGACCGTTACAGCAGCAAGCTTATCTTGAGTCTGTTGTAATTATGTGGTTTGCCAGGTCTCAGGAATCATTTTTTATTATTATTGTTATTTTTTTTAGCCTTGACAAACAATCAGAACATATTGCTTGAACAAAAGGAGTACAGAATGGTGTGCCGCAGCAACCAGTCATGTGAGGATTCGAAAGCCAGACCTCTTATAGTGTGTATAAAAGACACAACTCCATGCTGAAAGCACAGTAATGACCAACAGTTTAATGAAACTATCTGTATCTGCTTGGTGCCACCCATGGCCGTCACAGCTACATCTCAATTTGATGCTGTTGAGATAAATTAAACTAGGTTGACGGATTGTAATTTTCTGAAGCAGAGATTTACAGTACAGGGTTTCCCATGGCACAGTAACCCATCACTCTTGCCTGTCTCAAGTAGAGGGGAAGCATCTTCATGCCTATTTTGTCGGGGGGGGGGGGGGTCTTGAGTCACACATTTTCTTTTCTAGCCCTCAGAAACGTTTACTGTAAAATATTTGTACTTCCTGTAAAAGCAAAGCAGATTTCTAGAAGGGAAATCAGAAACAGGAAAAGTGCAGAGCAAATTTGTGATGGTTAGGGTGAGGCCTAGTATGTCATGTACATTATCCAGGTAAATAGATACAAGCTGCTATTGATTGTTAATTGGTCTGTGGATAAGGTGTACAACTGTATGGCTTCATCACAGAGCACACTAAACTGGTGGTCTCAGTGCCCCTGTATTGAAAGCATGAACAAACACATGCATGTTGTGGTGTTTTAATTAAGACACGTAGGCTTCATTGCATTTTTAAATGTTTTATTTTGATACAGATATTTTAACACAGTGCTCTCTATACACTCCTGAAGGTTTCTGAATGAAATATTGGATACGTTTGGACAGAGCAGAGATGTCATTGCTGTGGGGTGTTACAGGGAGGCTGATGGAGATCAAAGTCTAGACGTTCATTTTTTTGAACTGATGCAGACTAGCCTTGTGCATGGTAAATTTGCACTGTAATTTTGCAGTTTATCATAGTATGCATTTGTCATGCTTTACCATACTCCTCTGGCTTACTATGCTAATCCACTGTAGTATCAAATTGTACACATCAAGTACAGGTCTTGTATTCATTTTTTATGTTATATAAAGATGAGGTACTAATCAGACACAGTGTTAAAAGTTCCACTTGCAGCCTATGTCTGGCAGGCTACAATATTCACTTACATCTAGCTGCCATAACTTATTACCACACTGCTAGTCCCTGCCGTGTGAAAAAATGAAAAGTAATTAAGAGTGTGGGAAAGAAAATGAGTCTATGATTCTCAGTGCTGCTTCACAACTCTCCTTCTATTAAATAGCAAACTCAATGTGTATGTCAAATACAACAGATTTACTGTCAAGATCTATAAGTCCCTTGTATGCTATCAATATTATACAATCAGATGAGGTTTGCAGTCTGCTACAACTGTGCAACCCTAATTCTGCCTATTGAGACGTGATGTGTATAAAACACATGTGCATGATGTTTGGGTTACATACGATAAAGCAGCCTACCCTGAACTGCGAAAGAAGCAGCTTTTCAAGTATTATGTATTAAATATGCCTTAATGAAGAAGTCCATAAAATTATAATGACAACTAGCCAGTCCCTGGAAGTGAAATGTTTCCGTGATTGCTGTATTTTATAAAGAAAACAATTAACAAGGTAGAACAAATAACAATGTGTGTCTGAACTTGTTTCGGATTTAATTAAATGTTTACACATGAAAATATAAGCTAATTCAACTCTTCTTACTTCAAACATTATATGTTTTTCTTTACTTTTTAAAATGTTTTAATTCCCATTTAATTATCTGTTTTTTGTGTTTTTGCAGATGATAAAATGCCTAAAAAATGCTTTACATGTCTATTTTCACTATCACAATAGCCTGCTTGGTGAACAGATTCTGTAATGTTTCTGTCACTGTCTTTCCAAGCACATTTCTACACATTTAGCTGTGCATATTGCTCTGCTATGAGTTCATAATGGGAACTATATATGCAAGAGTAATGGTGTTTGGCATATCACTTGGAACAGTTTCCAACTGTTCATGGAAAACAAATGGTTCTCTCCTAAAGATAATTAATGCTTAAAATAGTTTTTACAAAATAATTCACAGAGGTACCCTTAAGACCAGCTCTTGCCAAGATGTTAAATGATAAATGTTTATTTCTATGTTTAGATGTCTGAAACTCAGTCCTGACTTTAGATTGCTTGGTAACCGTAGAAAAAACTCACAGCTGCAGTTCTCTTCTCACAACTAACGTGGGTGTGAGACTCCATTCTTGCCAACTGTTCTGCACTGTTTATCTTTTATTTAAATGGCAACACATTTCCACATCAAAAGTGGAGTACAAATGGTATTTATAAGAGATGTTGGTGTTTTCTACAATAAAAACAAGTTAATGAACCTTTCATCTAACAATATTAAATTGTAACTAACAGATTTCCCTTGAGTCACGATTTCTACTTGTTCCTTCTGTGCTTTTTAGCACAGCACATCCTTTAGAACATATTACAATGGCTTTGAAAAATAGCGGCACTCCCTTTTTCTACAGCATAGATCTCTCAAACAATCTGTATAATAAAAAAAAAATACATGTTGCAGCAAACATTTTTCATTTTTCAAATTCATATTTTTTAATGTATTTATACTAGGTTAAATAAATTCATGTTTGCAAACCTTTCTTTCACATCATTGATGATTTCACCTGGAGAGTGAAATTGTGTTCCCTTGAACGGCTTCTTTGCTTTTACACACCAACCAAATGATTCCCCCGTTGACTGCCATGCTTTGCAGCCAATATCTTGCTTTGAACTTGAAGACATTGCTAGCGTGAAATGAACTAGGAAGTGGAACAAACTACCTAAAAGCATCAATACATTTCACAAATACCCTCTCAGAACTATAAGTACCAGAATGCATTGCAATGTGAGTTAAGAACCAAGGTAACTCAAGAATCCTGGAGCCATGTGGTCATCCTAAGACTTGGTCTTCGTGACACAGTGGAATTTATGCAGGTTCAAATGTAGTTCAATCTGAATGAGTTTTGTAGGTTTAACTTCAGTGGGCTGTAGTCCACACCACAACAAAAGTTGGCACAATTTAAAGAGAGAGAGAGACACAGAGATATATGGGCATCCTCACCCCAAGAGGATGGTCCCTTCAGGGCAGACTGAGGCGTGCTCACAGGCAACGAGCAGAGGAGCTCAAAATGCTACTGATTGTGCTATCTGCTTGGTATTCCTGTTCTGTGAATAGAGTTGACTTCTGTATATAAATCATCAAATGAATAGAGTGTATAAGTAAGTAAGGTTTTGATAAGCAATGCACCAGCAGATAAAATGTTTCCTTTCCCATTGTTCCTGCTTGCAACGCAACATGTCAGTGCAAAAGGCGTCACACACGTTGTGACCAGACTGTAGGATACATGAAGAGGGAGCCTATGATCCATGTTGGTGCCCACAGAATACAACACATCCTACTTCTGTGCTGTATAAGAAAAGGTAGGTTTGTATAGCACAGTCATTCCTTTCAAGATCCCTTGCCTTGTAATGATTGATGTCTACAGGTTCTCAACTTAATGAGAGTACTAGCTGTTTTAAAATAGTGCCCTACTGCTGAGAAAACAACACATTTTGCAGATACATTTTTGAAAAATGTTCTTGAAGGAGACAGGAACATCAAATACATTTCAGCTTCAAGCTTCTTCTTTTTACCCTTTGGACCAATTCGGCCTAAGATTGATAAAAAATGAACCACTGTAGTGTATAAGTTACATTTAGCCTGCAACCGAAGCCATATATTTTTATATACATACAGATGGATAGTTAATTGGAAACAAATAGATTTGAATTCTGCCACCCTTCCTTTATAAACATTTTAGTGCACCACTGGGCTTTCTAAAAACTTTTAATGCTGAAAAGGAAAAAGCCATGCAAACCCACAGTTTAAAATTAAAAATTCAAGGCAATTTTCAGTGAGCATTTTCATCTAGGACCCAAATGTTGTTTAATTACGTTATTGATGAGTTGAGAGGTGTACCACTCCAGGCAAATTATTTATAGAGATGGTGTATGTAGTATAAAATAAACAGCATCTCTTTACGATAAAGAACAAATAATAACAGGCTTGTAAAAACTGCACTGTCTGGTGAAATTGAAAAGAAAAAAGAATTCTCAAGATAATTTAGAGATGTAAAATCCTTAAATTGTAAAAATAGCAATACATCACTTAAATGCAGGTGTGTTCAGCCATTTACTGTACCCGGATTTTGTTTGCACTAAGATGTTACACAGTACTTCATATGCCTTTGGGGAAGGGATTTTTCCGCTTAAAATCATTTTACAATACTTAGCATTTAAACACAACTGGCACAAGTCAGAATCCTGATCAGATATTGGACATCTTTCTTCTTGAAGAAGCAAAGTAGAGAAATATGCTTTCTCCCAAGCCATAAGCGTATATTTCTGAATCTAACAGGCGCGCAAAGGCCCAGTGTGAGTTATCTTAAAAGTAGTCAACTCTGTTTGGTCTAATCAAGTTGGAGTATGAACTGGAGCACCAAGGGATTGGCAAGAGAGCCAGGAACAGCATTTAGCACTTTACTGACCTTGAGTCCACCTTTTCAAAAAGTCCTTACGGAGCTAAGATTTTTTCCAGTCATTTTCAAGTGATTTTTCCCCCTCTTTCTCTGGAGGATAAAATACTTGATTGACCAGCACTCTTAGGCCAAATTCCCTCTGAGGAAAGGAGCTGACAGCCATGGCTATGTGAAGAGAAGATATTTAAGATTTCCGTATTGACACAGAAATGCTGAGGCTCTGAACTCCAGCTGGCAAAGTTAGTGTGTTACTTAACCACTGTAACGCAGGGGCCATTTTGATCCAAATGCTAATGTATACAAAATGAAGACTTTCTAGTCTAGCTTTGCAAGCGCAGTCTTGCCCATTTACTCATGAAAATGTTTGAAAAATAGAAAGTTATTTTTTTTGTTGTCATTCATTTTTTTCTCCCTGTGTTTTCTTTTCATGCTGTGTAGGGATATTACTTTTAGCTTCTCTGCAGTCACTTGTTGGGTAACTAAGGGATTAAAGAGTGGTGTTCAGTCAATCTGATTTCTAGTTTTCAAGCCATTTAATTTATGATAATGACTGCTTGTGCTTAGCCCCTTTCCTTCTGGAGATGCTGCTACAAAAGAGAATGCACAGCCGCTTACCCCTGAATTACAGCAAATAACCAACAGGTAGTGGAGATTAGTGTCCTTTTCATTGCCATCTGGTATCTAAAAAAGCAGGGGAGAGTACCTATCTATCTACATGCAACAAGCAATAGAATTATTTATTTAGGCTCTTTTACATGTTGCTTTGCTGCAAAATAAAATGCATTTCATCCCTTGTTGTGTTCATACAATAAAAGTCCTACTATAAAATAAGTATCACTCAGCCTAATAATGAGGAATAATACATTCCCTTGGTAGCCCACAGTTTAGCAATATTAGTATTCCAATTCTAAACCGCTAGTGGAAGTGGCTTGTAAACTGTAGTTTAGTGGACCCAGTTTATGCAAATTCTAACAATTTTATACAATACTTTAGAGGACAGGCTGTGAATATTATTACGTTATTTAGGTAGGGGTTTGGGGGCTTGCCCCTAATAGAAACTGTAACTTACTACAAAAAAGTGCCTCGTTTTTCATTGCTGGCTACGGCCTATATATATATATATATATATATATATATATATATATATATATATATATATCTCCTCCTAAGGAGATATCTCTGAACTGGGCAGATTTATTTTCTCTCTGAGAATATTGTGTTTGGGGATTTTCTAACCTCTCAAAAAACAGCTTGTATAATTAGTATTTAGAAGGAGTTTGTGATCTTCAACAGAAAACAAATGTTAGGGGCAAGAAAAGCACCAAAGGAGCCCTCTCGTCTCTCCAAGGTGCCTGTGCTGTTCTTTGTGACTGGGTTTCAGACGGTATTGCAGTTTGGCCCGATTAGGACTAAATGTTTTTTTTTCTAGATCTGTAGACGCTGTTGCTATTTTCACTGCTGGGGCCTCTGGGCTCACACAGCAATAGGAGTAAATTGGTGTGCACCTGTTCCAACACTCAGATAATACATCTCCAGAGATTTGCTTTAGAGTAAAATAAAATGTACAAAGAATAAACAGAATATTACAGCATTACTAGTGCGAGAGGAAGTTTCTCACACTCATGGGAAAAGCATTATTTTGAACAACAACCACCGCAATATCCTTTTAAGCTTAGCCAAAAACGACCTACTGCATTGCTCTCATACTGGTGTGTTTCTCCTACACACGTTGCAGCTACAGTATATACTGTGAGGGGAACCTTGCTGCTTTAAAGGGTTCATTTCAAAGCATTTGCAATAATAAACAAAAACTATTTTTTTCTTTGTTTACTATAAATGATCTAGGTCTGTAGTAACCATGGAAACTTGACTGGAATCAGCAAGACAAATAGAAAAAAGAAAGACATCTTTAATGCTTCCATGAGCAGTGGGATTTTTGTTTTAAAGTACACATAGAAAGGACATTCATATAAAATATTATGAATATTAATTTATAGATTATATGAATGTATGTACTATATAAATAACAAGGCTTTATTTATTGATAAAATCAATATAAATTAATTTGTTATGAAGCCTAAAATTCTAAGAAGCAAATTAAAAGGAATTGTTTCCCACAGTTTATTAAAACATTAAGGGGTTGTTCTACTTGAACCCTGAGGTACTGAGTAAATTAAAAGAAATTAGAATGACACAAAATACATTTGAAAGGCTGTGTAAGGGTATAGGTTCACCTAATTTAATTAAGCTAATTAAAAAATAACACAGAGGGAGTTTTGGTGCCATTTTCTATTGATTGCACACTCACAGCAGTGCACTAACAAAAGTCTCGCGTTCTGTTTTTTTTTTTTCATTCTTTAGGCTGTTAATGCTTTATGATAAACTCCTGTCCTTTACCACAATGTAGTCCTGAAATTTAAAGTCATATAAAAATAAACCCCAGATAAAAAAACATTTGATCTAGTGTAGAATTTACTTTAATTGATCTATATATACAGTATATGACTTAACATATACATAAAACATATATTTTCTAAGCACAATGTAGTATATATGTAGTATATATACCTAACAGTTTCATTCAGTTCTGCATTGTTGTAAGAGATAAGAAAACAGAAAGGCATAAACTGGTGCAACACGAACAGTCGTTTACGTCAGCCTTGGTGAAGGCGGTGGCCTATATTGTGCTTTCCTGAATATACATTCAAGCGAATGGCTTGCCTTTCCCCTTAGGCCAGGTTTAAAATGGGCTTGTACTTATCGAAATAGTATCAGCAGCACATACACTGGAAAACGACAAAATCAGCCATGAAGCTCCTGCTTCCATGTAAAAAGGGTATCCTGATAAGATCTGAGGTCAGATCCGTTTTTAATAGACAGGTCAAGATGTACAGACCACTTTCCCCCATCGCCATACCCACGTACCTGGCTTCTCTCAATAGCAAAGCCTGCCTTAGCCCCGCCTCTAGTACCTTACTGGTACTTTCTGGTTATTCCATATCTGAGAGGATTATACAGATAATTGTTTTTAATCTCTCATGCTCTAAAACAGGATAAACCCCCATTATGAAATCATATTTAAGAGCATTTCACACCTTCCTTTCCCATTCTTACTGAATACAGAAAGCAGTGTTTTGCTCATACTGTATTGCCACTGCCAAGTGCTGAGAGAGAGATTGGTTTTATTAAATAGGCTGAATGGATTACTATCTCTAATACTAATAATTTTACTCATTGCATTGTATTTCCAATTCAGAAGCAATCTTTTAGGCTGTTGTTGGATCATCCAAACCCATTGACATATACTGTAATTGACTGCTTTTTTGGATCCCTTCTAAATGTTTACTTTAACCATACTTCTTGTGAGTTACAGTTGCTTTGTATTGCTTCCCTATATCTTACCACACATTTACCACACTTCCCTATGCAGAAGTGTTCATTTTTGTAAAAATGTTCTATATCTTAATTTCTGTAATACATAGGCATCCATGTCCAATTTGCATTAGGGTTTTAGGATTAGGGTTAGGATTAGGATTAGGGTTAGGGTTAGGATTAGGGTTAGGGTAATGGATGGTAAATTGACCAGTGTGTGCGCTTTTGCATAATCAAACAATAGTTAACAGAATTTTTAAAAGATCTAAAAGCTCTGGAAAACAAACCAATGTAGACTACATTATCTCCTTTAGATATATATATATATATATATATATATATATATATATATATATATATATATATATATATATATATATATATATATATATACTGTATATATATATATATATATATATATATATATATATATATATATATATATATATATATATATATATATTGTTTGTTTTGTATTTTTCCTCATCATTCTTAGACCAAAGGCATTCATTAGCCTCACAAGATCAATTTGAAATTCCTCTAAATTGCCTTTTCTTTCTTCTCTGCAGCGGAACTGCGTGAACTATTTCCAAATTATTTAATTCTGGAAACGCTAGTGTGACATCTTAAGATCACTTGTGAGACAGGTCTTGCGTGCAGAAACCGCTCAGCTGGTCCACAGATAAAACTGATTGATAACTAGTTGCAAAATGTACCAATCTTTATCTTTGTCTTATATGCAGTGCATATTTCCAAACCTCCTCCTCTACCTTTGTTCTTTACACTCATTCCTTGCTTTTAATTAAACTGGCCAGTTATGTGCCCTGCCTTGGAGCCCTGCTGTAGATCAGGGGCAGAATGTAATGTACCGAGGTAATCTGTCTTCCCCACAGTCATGCACCATCACTGGCTACTGCCAGGCCTGCTGCTTGTATTAACTAGGTTAAAACCAGCCTGATCAAAAGTAGCCAACATAGAGCATGGAGAGAGTGAGGGCAAGGGGAGAGGTGTGTATGCGTATGTATGTAGGGGGTGTGGGGGGCTTCACACTGCTGGATAGTCTGAATGATCCCGGCCAACTTGTGCAGTTGGGGCCCACTGTTTCCAAGACTTGTCTCAAAGCAGAAGGTGGCCCCACCATGGCGATCCCCCACTGACTCCAGGTTTCTAATTAACTGATAAAAACGCACTGTCCCTCCTGCTGTTAGAATCAAGCCAGGGAGATCAAGCAATCAGGTTGTAATGTCCCTGCATTAAACCTCCGACTCCCCATGTAGAGCAACAGCTCAGCCTTTTGATGTGTCTGATTATGTTGTTGCTAAATCCCCCAAGTGGAGGGGCTAAAGGGTGAGGAAGGACTGTGTGTCTCACTGAAAGTGTGGCTTCCCTCTGAGACAGCGTGCTTTAAACGGCAAAGGAGTGGCTGGAAACGCAACTGAAAGGGCCGGCGGCACTGCTGGAGTTGATCCCTGCTGGCAGCACCAAAACTAAAACCATTCCACATTTCCCTTTATATTCGTATATGAAAAAAGAAAAAAAATACTCAGTTGAATTGGTCCAAAGTGATGTAGTTTAACTTGTCTTACTGTCACACCTTAAATACACTCTGTTGAAGTCTCTACCACTTTATTGATAAGGATTCCATATGGTTTTATGTCAACATTTTGGGCTGACTATAGCTCAAAGTAAATAATTTGCTCAAAGAATTCTGAGTTACAAACAGCGTTCCCTTCTTAGAGAATAACGAATGGCTAATAACGTCCAAATCTGATCACACAAAGCAATTTCCCAGCAGAATACATTCAGATTTCAAACTGGTTATAAGTCAAGGTTATGGTAATTTGTTTTTGCTCCTGTGGTTGCTTTAGGGTTTCTGGTGGATATCAGGATAGACTTCTCTCCTCAGATGACATTGAGAGGCCACAGACTGACAACACAACTTGTGTGAACTGATTGGGGTCTGCGTGGCTCAGTGGTTCGGCAATGGGATTATGAAACCTTTCCCCTCTGGGTCACAAGTTCAATTCCAGCCAAGGTTGACAGTGATCAATCATTTGAATGCGGTGGCTGTCAGGGTGAAATGGTTTTGTGGCAGTCTTAGCACAGTTCCCAGTGGACAGGTGTTCACATCCCAAAACCATTGTCACAAGCTGGCACTGAAAATGTACAGCCATACAGGCAGCTTCTCAGAGATGCCCTTAGAAGGGCAGCTCCTCCAGGGTAAGACCGAATCACAATGCCACAGCAATGGGGAAAATGTACATTTAAAGTTAAGGAAGTGTATATCGTTTATTTAAAAATATGCAACTTTTCATTTGTTAAATCTATACCGAAACACTCAACCTGAGTTTCTAACTGCTACCACTGAGGGTTTTTTTCTTTGGGTAGCTAAGTGTAAAATGGAAGCCCAAGTCTAAGATTTTAATTTGCCCAGTTTTTGGAAGAAAGAAGCCACACACTAGATGGGACCAAAATTCTGTCTACAATATGTAGCATGTCACTCCCTGTATTCACAAAGCAATTAATGATCAAGTGCATGTTGGAATTCTGAACATGAGAATTGTGAATGCAGAAATCAGTAGGGTTGACTTAAAAAAAAGCTACCAACCTGATAATGGCTGTTGCTCACTTCAGAACTTGAGAAGAAAAACAGAAAAATCAGGTCCACCATAAACCCCTTGCCCACCCGAGCCTTCGAACTGGAGGAGTGTCAGAAAGAAAATGTATGTTTAAATCTTGAAGACATAATAAAAAAATATACATTCTTAAATCATGAATTTGAAAAGCAATCATGTTCTGTTGTGGTGCCCAGTGTTCAGTGGTTTAAGATAACTGGAACTCAGGTGTGCCTAAACGCTGGGTCCACTCTGAAGTTACATCAATCTAGATCAGATCCGAACAGCTCAATCGCATGGAAAAACCCCTCAAAGGCACAAAGCAAGCCTGAGGCAGCCACTACGGGGGCTCACAAATATGTTCCCATGTTTCAATGTGCAAAATAATTCATTTTACTATTGCTTAATCTGTGTAACCCTCAGCCAGGTGATCAGATAAACAGGAGCTTCATTCTTAACACCTTTTTTGACTTTGCACACAATGGAGATCCCCCTTGGTTTTTCAGCTCAGAAAGAGGGGAGTCAGAGGATCCATGCCCCAGTGGGAACCTTCAGTTCAGAGCTTGAAATTGAGTACCAAAGTAAGGTTTAAACACCACCTAGTTTTATTTTATCTTCAGCAGATGCCAGTACACTTGATTTGTCATCAGCTTTCATACTTCTTTTATATCACCTTTTGCTTTGTTTTTCACTTCATAAACAATGAGGTTCAGACGAATATGTCCAAAGGCAAGACAAATCTGTCATTTAAGAGGATTGTTTAGGGGTATTATTGAATGTCTTTACTTAACCTCAATATTAACATATATGCCATAGAAAATCTGTCTATAATTCATATCTGTGTATAAGTTGTAACCCCCTTTGGTCTACTGGATCATGCCTTGATTGAGAAGTCAAATCAGTCCATAAACTGCATTGCCATATACAATGCATTGCTCTGTAAATTGCTCATCCTTTTCCAGGACCTCAAAACTGCATAAAAAAAGATAATAAATACAAATATATTTTCTAAAACATATCTTTGTTTTGTTTTATGTTTCTGATATTTCATCAAACATCAGCAATAACAACCCTTTGAATAAAGCAAACAAGGACAGCTGTAAATGTTTTACACACTCATCACAGAATTATGATTTTGAAGTTTGATTTCTCCAGTTGCTATCTGCAGGCATTTCATTCTGATGGGATTAGAGGTCAGTTTGGACTAGCAGTGTTTGGATCAGCGAGGGTCTACTGTATACATGAATCAGATATTTTGAGGTATTTGCTCCAGATTGATAGAGTAATTTATTTCCGGTGTACAGTGTCCAGTTGCTGCATTGTGATTTGGTTTGGCGATTGAAATATTAATGAATTTGCAGGGATTCTACAGCACTAACAACATTGTGTGGGTGAAACACACAGACCTGATAGCAGAGATACATTTCAGATATCTGTTCCACAGTCAGTAAGCCAAGTGCTACTCCTTTTCCGCGAACAGACCAATCTAATACTCAGACGAGCGTCACAGACAGGCAGCAGAGATGAGCACTGAACAAGGCTGGCTCTGTACAAAGTCAATGAAGAACCCAGTATGTGTTGCAAAAACTATTGAGGATAGTAAGAAGATGCCTTTAGACAGGAAATAGCTGTAGCAAGATACCTGCCACAATAAAACTAAAAAAGCAACAAGATTGGTTGATTTTACTTACTCTATGCATACCATCACCTGAAAAAAGCAATCTTGATATCAAGAAACAAGGACAACACCATGCTGCATAACATGCTTTTTTTTATTATTTCTTAAAACTCAATTTAAGACATTTCAGAGTAACTCATTGTGTTTTGTTTTCAGGATTTACCTGTATTGACTGACACATTAATATAAATATTCTCTCAATAGCTTGTTGAGGAGTGGTGTGGGGCACAATGTTTGTACGCCGGGGGCAAAAAACGTGACTTCAGCACTGCTTGCTTGCCCCCTCCTACACAAGACTTAAAGCTCTATTTAACTGTTCAGTAACTCCAAGTCCTAACCCTAGAACTAATGCCACCATCCCTTTGTTGTGTAGCCATCCACAGCCCTCCTCACCTGGGCTGGAAACAGTGTGAGCTCACAGGGGAACGCTTCAGAGCTATCTTCAGTGCTGACCGAGCCTCTAACTGGGGGTGCTTGAATCACTTGCATGTTAAAGTCAGGTTGTGTCAAGATCTCCGGAGCAATTCCAATCTGAGGTATCCCGTTTCATATATCGAAAATTGAGATGAAAGAGGATTTTGAGAAGCCTGGAAATGTTTTAATAATATTGAACTTGGTCCTCAATGGAAGCTTGCCAGTCTCTTCTTGGGAGGGTCCAATGATTTAATAGCAAAGACTGTTGTTTTTGTGAGGAAGCCAGATCATGTGTTTATATCTCACAAGAATATTTGATAAAAAAGGGTGATTTTACCTGTGTAAAAGATACATGGAATTTGAACATACATCAGTTTATTTGAAGCATGATTGTAGTTGTTAGATGCTATTTAATCAAAATAGATCCACTGAGATGTGATATTGTGTTTAATTGGATGGAAACAGACAAGGGGATCAGGCATTGAAATTGTACTGACATATACTGGAAGGGTTAACCCATGCGCTTCTTTGAAAGATGTCAAATGTTACGAGACCTCGCCATGACTACTAATAATATAGCAAACCCACTTTGTTGTTTTTCACATTACAGAAACTGTCCATGCACCTCAATCTCAGTTAGAGATCATTTTGGTAATTCTGCATGATCAAATCAAATGCTTATAAGTCATTGTGTTACTTGGTAGACTTGGTAGGGTAATGTTTTTGTGACTGCTCAGAAAACTCCTAAGACTCTTGCATTATTAGTGTCAAGCTGTTACATTGAAAAATAGCCTTTATAACTCTTACAAGTACAATTATACCCTTGTTATCCTTTTTTTTTTTCTTTTTTTTTTTTTAGACAAGGGCGAGTTCATAAAATATTTAATCTAATTGGGTGCTTACTGTAAAATTGCAGAGCGTACAGTAGGGGCTACTGCATTTTCTCTGCTAATGGAGCAGATTATGAGCACTGCACCAACAGGACAGTACCAGGAACCTGTTCAGAAAAAAAGGTCTTAGTGAACTTTAAATTGGGATCCCCAAGGTTTTACTGTAATACCAAATATGGGCTCACATTTTTGTTAACCCTTTTTTCATTGTTTATGAATTAAGGCTTGCACATTTGCATATCATCTATCTAAAGTCACATTAAAGATTTCTTGTGCAATACAATTAAAAACACAGTTGTTACATATAAAACGTTTGTGGTAAGGTAATGCTAACCCGGATTTCCATTACAATTGAGGTGATAATAGAATAATATAACAGTGTCAATGGACCATATTAATGCATAGAGGAATTCAGGTCTACTACTTAACAACTGTTGTCTTTAAAAATAACAGGAGCACACAGGAAACAAATCAAAAGTTTAAAATAAAAAACATGTAACTGATGCACAGCACTACAATGTCTCATTAAATCGTATGTTTTATACTTTAGTCCTGTTTATTATTTTTGTTCAGTCCCTTCAAATTTCACCCAAACAAATATTCTATAGCTAAAGAGTGCCACCTAGTGGGCAAAGGAAATATTGCACTTAAAGCTATAATGCTCTTAACAAAATAACTTTGAACTCTATACCCCGGGCACATATGTTGCTTGAGGATATTATCTACTTGAATTTTAATTTGTTATTATAATACCGGGGTAGGGCCAGAAAGTGTTACATCGTCAGAATGTGTTACACGTACGAAAACTTCACTTGTGTACCGCCAGAAAATGGTACCCTATCAATGCTGTGATTGATTACTGTACAGATCACTACAAAACAAGACAAACTGTAGATCACCCACAAAATCATATATATTTCCAATTTTAGATAACCCAATATGTTGCTCATTAGTTAAAGTCACATACATCCTGCTGAACTGTGAACATTTTTTTATAAAAAAATAAATTTAAGGGCCAAATTCAGTACATTGTACCCCGTTCAGATGGGCGTTTCCTTGTTTTCTGAGCTGAAATCATTTGCAAATGCCCAGGCAAGCGCAGTACACAGTGTACCACTTTTTAATGCTTACCACAAAATAACACCACACCGGTTCCCTAGTAGAATTTGCTTCCTTTTAAAATGTTTGAAATGTTGTTTTACGCATTCTGTTGTAAGCATATGTTTTGTTTTTCATCCCATTTATTTTGTACTTTTGGCTATTTTTCAAAACATGTTTTCTGAAGTAAAAGAAGACAGATGAAGATGCAGTGCCATGGTTTTAAATAAGAGTAAGAGTGCCAAGATAAGTAGCTTCTAATATTGAGAAATATGTCAAGTTAGGAGAAGTTATTTTTTGTTGAAGATAAAAAAACATGTTTATGATATATTCATGAAGTTATTTGTAGTATTTAGTATTTATTCTGTTTCTGTTTACTTTAAAACAAAAAAGAAATATGTAGCATCACTATTTTTTTTTAAATTTTTGGCAGAATTTGTATACTGACATTTGGAAAGCGTTTTTGCTATAACCATTATGTAGGCCTGCATTTATATTTAGGTGTAGACTGCAATGTAATGGTTTACTATGCCGTACAGTAAATACCTAATAATAATAATGGAAAATATGTATTGTTATAGCTTCTTATCATTTTTTTAACACACATGCTACTTTTAGCAATATTACATTTTAAAACAAACTATTAATAAAGTTTTTTTTTTTTTTTGTCCATTAAATAAAATCTGGGTCGAGACAAAATTGAATGAAATTGTTTTTAATGCAGAAGTCTTGGAGATTGAGTTTTGAAACTTGACCACTCTTGAAGCTGTTAATGGACATTGATGACACTGGAATACAGAACTGCAGGACTTCCAGAACAGAGAAAACACATCTCCCATGATTAGAGGTGCAAATCAATCATTAGAATATTTAGGTCCTTGATATCTTCATTTCCCTTGGAGCTTTCTGCTTGTGCCAATGGTTTAAAATGTACCCCCCTTTAGGCGTTTTAGGAAAATCCTATTAAAAATGAACCACGTATTTTACGTAAATAACAATTGCCTTATTACTTTGTAATCCTTGTTGAATTGTTTTTTTTGTTTTGTTTTGTTTTTGCATGATGCCTTATGAAATATGAAGAAACTATTACAACAGCAGGGAATGCTTTCTGTCTGTTTTTTTTTTGTTTGTTTGTTTTAGAATACTAGAATATCAAGCAAAATATTTGAAAATATATGGTTAAAAACTATCCAACATATATATAGCAGATCATTGGTCATGTCAGACAAAAATATATCGAATAAATATGTTTCTTTCAAAGTGATAGAGCATATGGAGTTTACTATAAAAACTGGTCTGATTATGTCATTGTCAGTGGCACAGGAGTAATTGACCTTCACATTGAAAGCTTTTTCTTTTTTGACAAGACAGAAAAGTCTGTTTGAAGTTTGAAATGCTGAATTATTTTAAGCAGTCGTTTCGTTTGCGAGCATTTAGATGAGATAAGTTTGCAATTATGTGTGGATTTTATAACAAACATTACTTTTCATTACAATCCCGAATTCTGACCTATTTTAAAATATATATATATATATATATATATATATATATATATATATATATATATATATATATATATATATAGAGTAATGTCTTTTTGTTCAATAGTTTTAGAAATTGTAACTAACAAATTACAACAGCTTTTTTTTTTTTTTTCTTGGCATCTTTGAATTATTAGTGTTCATTTATACAGTATATTAAATTGGGTTTGTGTATTCCTGTGTGTGTATTAAATGTGCATGAGTCACATTTATTGAAGGGGAAAAATATCTTCAAATCAAATCTAAAATGTCTGCATCTCCCTTCGACAAGGGTAAAGGAATGGTTTAAAGATCACCTGCCTGCATTGTTCAAGTTAAAAAGTCCAGACTGAAAGCCACTCCAGACATGTTTAAATTAGCTACCTCCCTGGTGGACCAAAATCAAATAAAACAGAACAGTTAGAGTCTAAACAAGTTAAAAGAGCGTCCTTGTGGGTTTTATCCACTAAAGCAATAGTAACCAGAACAACCTTCTCAAAGGCTAAAACGTCCCTGTGGCCCAACACTCAATAAAGATTTGGCTACTTAAGAAGGTCGAAACAGCAAGCCAGTTAGGGTCTGACACGAGCCCGACAAACATGCAGCTCATAGACTGCTGGTTTTGCCATCATTCATATTGGGGTAATACGATTTTTTTGATACTTTTCCTAATGCTAGCCGAATGATTTTCTTAGGCTAATGCGAGATGCAAATGTGGACCAATGTGGATCAATACATCTTCATCACCTGAGCTTGTGCTTGAGTCCCTCCTCTCCCCAGAGCTGCCTTTATTCACTTTTACATTGTTTTGCCCACTGTTGAAAGAGTAGCTGATTTCTATTAAGTGAAGTATCAAACAGGCTCAAGATGTAAAAATTGCATCTGGGTGTTCTATTGATTTTAAAGCAGAACTTCTTATTAACCAAGTATTTTGTCCTTTCAGCCTTGTTTTGGTGAATATTTGAAATGAATGGGTCCTTGGTGCCCATCCAGGTTTAGGATTAGATACCCCAAACTGCATAGATTTTGAAAAGGAGATTGCATTCTTAATGTTGTACCATTAGTTTGCTTTACATTCTCATAGAAAACATACTGCAGTCGTCTCTTTGCAATTTCAACTCACCATTCATTTGATGTATGTAAATGATGTCTTTAAAACGACCCAGTTGATTTTTATATTCTGTTTGTTTGGCTTTACATAATGCAGGTAATTGAAAGCTATTGTGAAACACATACCACCACTATGAGAAATACCTTTGTTCAAAGTGTTTATTTAACATTAAAATAACAAACACTGTCTAATATTTTGCTTGGCATGGACAATAAAACAATATTCCAGCACAGTATTAAAGCAAGCGCTCAAAATCGTAAACATTATGAAGGAAGAAGCAAATCTTCCCCCAGTGCTTTGAGATGCCAAGTCGTAATTCAATAACGGGTTTTAAATTTGGGTTTTATGTCTCACATGTCAGTTCACTTATTAGACTATCTCTTATTTTTTCATATATTAGACCCTGACTAGTGGAGTACAGTACAGCAAGTTGCCAGAAGCAATGAAAACCTTCAGTGTTTCTTGAACATTTGACTTTTTTTTCTCTTTTTAACTCAATGAATGTTTTTACTGTGTAGAAATACACCAGACTACCTCTCTTGTATAACAAGGTACAAAAACGTCCCTGTCACTCTTAAATACAAGTAGTTTCATATCAACGATGAATCCTTGCATGTGTACACATGTAAAGTAAGTACAGTGCGCTGTTTGAGCAAGATTGTTTACCCTGTTCCATTTCAGCCTTTGAAACATTTCAAACTTCAGAATAGTTGTGTTGGGCAGCCTAAAACATCCAGATAACCCAAGTTTAGGCATTTTATGTGTGCATTTTACCTGCAAAGTTAGAACAATTGTCAACAATTGTTACTTTCTATTTGGTTCAAATATTTTCAAAACTGTTTCAAAATCATATTACAAGTAGAACATTTTATCTAGTATTATGGACCAGTGTTGCTTGATAAACCCCATATGCCCCACAGTCTTGTGTGATTTATCCTCCTCTTTTACATCAAAGTTCCTCTAAACATACTTTATGCCCTCTATAAGCGGACCTTAACCTCCCCCTTTGGAAATGTCTGCTATAATAAAAGATGTCCCTTAAAAAATGACAGATGTTTAGTTTCAGAACAGGAGCACACTGACACCCTCTTTCTAAGTGGTCCGCTTGATGGTTTGATGCACTTTGGTTGCTGAGAACAAACAGCGATCTAGAAATTTAAAAAAATGTGGTGTTTCTTTAGTTCATTTTGAGTAAAACATAAATTTGCACAATAAAAGATGAATGAAATGAATGTGGGGCAACATGTCTATTTTGAATTGATGATGTGTTCATTTGATCCACTTCAATTCTGCTCCACATTCAGCCCCCACTAAAAAAATGTGTGTGTGTGTGTGTGTGCCAACAGGAACAGATCCTGATCTGTGAATGAAATGGAATGAACTTCTGAACAGCTAATGACTAAAAACATCTTTGTAACTGTCGGACACCTTATCTACCTATCTGCACAATTTTCTGTATTCTATTTTCCTCAAAAAAAAAAAAAAAATAATTCCGCCACTGATTCCTAGCTACGTGTCATTAGTTAATATGTATTGGCTCTGTGTAGTATTTTTTAGATGTATTTAGAAAAGTGTTGCAGGGGGACAGATTACTGGTAATACTCTTGTGATGACTGATACAAAACCAAGCATAAGAATACATTAGTTAACATTACATAGACATTTCACACCAATAAAAAGTTACTCTTTAAAAATCAAATACACACCTGCACTGTTAGAAATGTTAGTTTTCATATAATGGCAAAGGATATTTTAGTGATCTAAATGGCTCTGATTTATATTGATCTACCACTAAAGTAAATGACTTAGATAAATGAAGCTATCTATGCATTGTGTACAAGAATCAGGGGTATGCAGGAAGAATATTACATTCCCCTTAAATTCATGGATACATGAAAGATCCAATTGTCAGATGATTTATAATTAATTCATTTAATTATTATATATATATTAGCTCAAAGACAGATGCCCTACACACACACACACACACATATATATATATATATATATATATATATATATATATGTATATCTATATATATGAGAACATAAGAACATTAGAGGTCTTCTTATGTTCTTATATATATATATACACACACACACACAAAGAAAAACTAGATATGAACAAAAATTGGATGTTAAAAGTTGCATTTGTGTAGTGGGGGTTTATACTGTATCTAGCTATGTTAAAACAAAACTTTCCCATTGTCCAGATATCTGACATCCTTGCATGTTCATTAAAATTGCCTTTAATCACAAACAATAATTTACACCCATGAAATGAATTTATATTGTGCACACATCTATTGTTTATTAATAGTATAACTCTTGATAATAACAAGAATAATAATAATATACTTTAGATAGGACAACTGAAGGAAACCGTTCACCTAATTACAGAGTAGACTTTTTTTTTTTTGGGCAACTGTCTCCAAAGTATAACTGGCTTTCCTTTCACTGTCTCTTCAGATCTCATTTGAATGTTAATTATTTTGGTCACTTTATAAACTATATATCAACCTCATGTTTTTTTTAAGACCCTCCAGTAGCCCCCTTCCCTTCGAGGATTTAAATCACCTTGCTTTTCCAACTTGTCTACTGTTCTTTCATTATACAACAGATGACTTATCAGATATTCCTCTTCTTCTCCAACTGATTTCTTGTTGCCAGCCATCAGCAAAAAAAAAAGCATGCAGTCCTTTTTATCTTCATTCTGCTGCTGTTTCTGTCCTTTTTTCTAAAGATCGTTTGCCAATTGCTTTCTCTGCTTTACCCAGTGGAACAAGCAGCGTCTTCAGAACTGACAATTCAGACTTTTTTTCTGCTTTTTTTTTTTTTAAAGCAATGAAAACCTCTTGCATAAAGACATTGTAAACCTTTTCAGACAAGCTTCAAACAAGGAGGCTTTTTGAAATGAAATACAAGGACTCACTGCCATGCCTTTAAGGATAAGCTGTTGTTGGTACTATAGGTGTGTGCTATTATCTCTCTCATTGATAGATTATATATCTATCTATCAACCGGATTCTAGCAAGTCAACACCTGGGGGGCATAAAGTTGGTATTAAGAAAAGAGGGTGTTTTAATTTAAGCAATGCCATAGCCTGCTCATTGGGTACAATGGGCCAGTATTTGGCATAACATACAGCTGAACCATGTTTTTATAAATAACTAGACAGCAGTATTTCATTTCAGTCCCCTGTAACTATTAAACACAGTCTAACATGTCGAACTTTGCTCATGTGTATTTTTCTGGCAGTGTTTAATACTATTATTATTATTATTATTTATTTCTTAGCAGACGCCCTTATCCAGGGCGACTTACAATCGTAAGCAAATACATTTCAAGTATCACAGCACAAGTAATAATACAATTAAGAGCAAGATAAATACAATGACTTTGGTTCAAGCAACTACTAGTGTGACAAAATACAATTCAATAATACAGCAGATAACAGTGTCAGTGATAGTTACATCAGGATATGATTAAATACAAAATACTACAGATTAAACACTTGACAGATTACAGTACTCTGAAGTACAGGATTAAATGCAGTAAAATAGGGGGCAGATAAGAGCAAATAAACCGCATTTAAGGAAGGGTGATAAGTGTCCCAGGGGAAAAACAGAGGAGTTCTACAGGTGCTGTCTGAAGAGGTGAGTCTTATACTGATGCTTTTGTTTGTTTCCAAAGGATCTTATCTTCTTGGGAGAAAACATGTTGGGATCTATTATTACACTAAATAGAAGCATAGCCTTTCTTTCCCTACTTGTTTGCGAGCACCAGGGTAGCAGAGCAAATTTAAAATCGAGGGCTGCAGTTCTGGCCATTCTTCCGAGACTCTTCCTTTTATCCTAATGCTGTTATCTTCCCTTCCTTGTGTCTAGGATGCCTAAATATCACAAAAAAAAGTCATTCTAAGTACATTGTTCACGATAATTATTGTCAGACTCGAAGATAAGTGTACTTATCCCTCAATGTAAATCCAATGGCATTCGTAAACCTGAACAATAGAAGCCCAAGACACCAGAACTTGGCATTTTGCCAGACACAAGAGCTTTGATTTTTTTGTATTATGATAAGGCACAATCTGGATGCTTTTATCAGGGCTGTAATATTTAAAGATGACATTCTAGCCTGGAAGCCTTGCCTATTGTTTTGACCCTGATTGTCTGCAAATGTTGTTTAGCCCGAGTCGAAGGTTTTTAATGATAGGTCTACTCCCTATTTAAAGGTATGTATCTAAATGCAGTGTCTCATACGCTGCAGTGTGAAAAAAACAAACAACAACAAAAAAAAACGAACAAGCTGGTTAATCAAAAGTTAATTGTATAATTTTCATGCAGATGAGGGTCACTTGCATATGAATCCCTGCCTTCAATTAAAAAAAGAAGAAAAAAAAAACTATAGAAATGCACTGGGGCTCCGAGTCTGGTAAACAATCAGCTAAAGTTTAATTTGTGGTAAACAAAGTGAAAATACACAAGGGGTCTCCAAAGGAGAAAACTACGGCTAAATTAAATTTAGAAACAAAGATACATGATGTTTTTGTGTTGGAGCCATGCAATTATCCAAACCCTTAATGAAGAAAATACCAGTTGAGGTTAATATGGCTGGAAACACTGCTGTGCCATAATAAAAATATTATCGGATAGCATCCATTTGGGGAAAAATTACACAGGTTTGTAAGTGGGGTTAATGCCTGGGCCAAGAAGCATGGGGCCTCCAGTAAAAGTACTGGCACAGTTATTTGTGTTTATTAGAAACCAAACTGTTCAGTTCATCTGGGGACACAAGCATGCCTGGACACCAAGCAGCTGTGGAATACTTCTTCTGCTATGTTTTATTATATACATTACTAGGGGTGGGTATTAGGACTGAGGATCTGTATTGCAATATATTGCAATACTGAAGACAATATTGCGATACATACTAGAATTCAATGCCGAATGATGACGATGTTGATTTTTGGCTACCAAAATAAATCTACATATAAATAGGGCTTGTTTTTTGGGTTTTATTAATTGTATTTTTCAGTGCTTATTTTTAGCTATTTTCTAGTTTTATG
This sequence comes from Acipenser ruthenus, assembly GCF_902713425.1. Classification (NCBI taxonomy): domain Eukaryota; kingdom Metazoa; phylum Chordata; class Actinopteri; order Acipenseriformes; family Acipenseridae; genus Acipenser; species Acipenser ruthenus. Next base: position 35,113,441 of record NC_081201.1, on the reverse strand, counting down.
TAAATCGTTTTTTTTTCGGGGCTTTCGTTTTTGATATACTGTATGAAAATAGTGTTTTCGGTTACTTTCCAAAATGCTTGAGCGTTTCTTTTTCTGTCAAAATATGGATAGTTAGTAGCAACTTGGTAGTACTTGCACGCTTAAATTGTACCTTCTTTCCTTTGCTGTCTTCCACAACGAAATCGCTATGGTCACGGGCACATTCTTCTGGGGTTTTTGTGTGTAGGCATTTTTGTACATTTCGCCACAACTTTGTTTTAAATCCTCCATATCTTAACTGTAAAACATCTTTAAATCCAGCTAACAAGCCTCGATCCTGATTGTAATCTCGTTTTAAATTTCGCAAGTGGAGTCTCCAATAGAAATGTAGGAATGTGCTGTCACTCAGTAGTTGGGGCGGGTTTAAAGTCTTCAGAACGAATCAATGACAGATGCAAGTCAGGAAGGCGGGACATTGCCCAGCAGCACTGAGAAATATATTTATTATTATTTTTGTAGGTTTTATTTTTTAATTGGAAAAGGGTAAAGTCAACGTGGATTGATTAACCATTTCCAGCTTTTCAAGTGTTTGTTGGCTATCCACCGATTTCATTTTTTTTTTGTATCGGGGGTGTTTTATCAGGTTTTATCGGTTAAAACTGAAAACACTATGTAACACAATTTTTGTTCCTGGGTAGTAAGTGTTATTTCCTAATTGCTTATGCCTCAAAAGTATAGAAAATGGCTATTATTCCCCACAAACTTTGCTTTTGTGACCAGGAGTGCTATTTTGAAATTTACCTATTTCCAATGAGAAAACGGGCGAATTTGTGTCTTTTCGTTCACATAAAGTCAGAAAAAAACAACATATGAATCCAAATTAACATGTATTTATACTAAAGTAATACAAAAATGACTACAAAAGATTTAGAAGTGAGTAGTTTTTCGAGATTTACGATTATACTGTAAATCACTTTCACGAATCAGCCCCCAAATGTAGTCTCCCATCATGTTCTCGTTATACTGTCCTTCATTGACAGCTCATCCAGAAGCCTCAAAGCCGTGCTACTCCATAATGGTAACAAGTACCCGTCTCTTCCCCTGGCTCACTCGGTGCACCTCAAAGAGGATTACAACAGCATCAAGACCTTGCTGGACGCCTTGAAGTATGATGAGTACGGCTGGGACCCCCGGAAGGTGCTGATGCCACCACTGCACATCAAATTGGGCCTTATGAAACAGATAAGGATAAGGAGTCGGCAGCCTTCAAGTACCTTCAGGACTTCTTCCCTAAGCTGTCTGAGGCAAAGGTCAAAGCCGCTGTCGTCGGACCACAGATAAAGAAGATCCTGGAGTGCAATGAATTCCCCTAGAAGCTCACTAGTAAGGAGAAAGCGGCTTGGAACAGCTTTGTCGCAGTGGTTCGGGGCTTCCTGGGCAATCACAAGGCCGAAAACTATGTGGAGCTGGTTGAGACTCTGGTGAAGTAGGATGTCCCTCAAAGTCCATATCCTTGATGCTCATCTTGATAAATTCAAGGAGAACATGGGAGCGTACTCGGAGGAGCAAGGCGAGCGCTTCCACCAGGATATACTGGACTTTGAACGCCGCTACCAAGGACAGTGTAATGAGAACATGATGGGAGACTACATTTGGGGGCTGATTCGTGAAAGTGATTTACAGTATAATCGTAAATCTCGAAGAACTACTCACTTCTAAATCTTTTGTAGTCATTTTTGTATTACTTTAGTATAAATACATGTTAACTTGGATTCATATGTTGTTTTTTTCTGACTTTATGTGAACGAAAAGACGCAAATTCGCCCGTTTTCTCATTGGAAATAGGTAAATTTCAAAATATCACTGTCCTGGTCACAAAAGCGAAGTTTGTGGGGAATAATAGCCATTTTCTATACTTTTGAGGCATAAGCAATTAGGAAATAACACTTACTACCCAGGAACCAAAAAAAAAATAAAAAATTGTTACACGGTGAAATCAGAAGCCCTACATATAAACTGTGCTTTGACATGTTTATGGAATTTCAAGTAATAATATGTAATATCACAAATTAAACTCTCATATGAAATGCCTATTATTTTTTTTGGATCCTCTGAAGTATGTGCATGTGCTCCCAATTTGAAAATTAGGAATGTCATTTTTAAATGTATTTTAATACATTTTCATTTTATATTAAATGTTTTTTTTTTTTTTTTTTTTTTTTAAAGTGCATCCTATGACTGTGGCCATAAACACAGGTTTAAAGCTGCTTTATATATTGGTCAGTGCAGAGACCAAGGGTTTGGAATAAACGACTGACCTTCCTTTTAAGATTTAATATATACTGAGCATCAAAGAAACTTCTCACTTATATTTGAGCATCAAAAGAAACTTATCACTTATATTTGGATAAAATTCACCAGATGCGATCGAAAAATCACAAACCGGTTTAGAGCCGGTGCAGACTTTTTATTGCGTGGATTCACACTTTACATTACGAAGATGCTGCAAAATGATCTGTCGATCTTGGGCAGGTGGTCTTTCAGTTATACCGTCTCACCAGGTTTGAAATTGCTGGCTGTGAGAACCCAAGACAGCAAGCCACAGTACGCTGCCCTAATCCAGCCTCCAACATGCTAATTGCACAAAGGCGCTGCTCTCTTGACAGATGTGGCATATTGTTTTTTTTCTGTGCTTTTCTTTATTGCTTTTATTCAACAGCTGAAACCACTCCATATCCAGTATTTAATCAACTGTCTCACCAATTAGGTGATTAAGTATTACTTGTATTGTAACACTTGAAATGTATTTGCTTACGATTGTAAGTCGCCCTGGCTAAGGGCGTCTGCTAAGAAATAAATAATAATAATAATAATAATAATAATTAAGTGCATATGCTCCAGTCATAATCACTCAAGCATGTCATGGTCAAGGATGAAAAGGAACCAAAAATGTCCATCATTCATATACCTTATTTCTAATAAAAAGTAAATGTGTTATAATAGTGATACGTTTCTTTTGATGCTCGGTATATATTACAAAAGCATAAATCAGTGTTAAACATTAAAAAAATAAATAAATAAATAAATACATAAATAAATAAAAATAAATTTTATACACTACTTATGTATCTGCTTTTTTCTCAGAACTTAACAGTACCAGAACCACTTTTTTTTTTTTGGTTATCTGATGAAATCAAATGCGGTAGGTCCAGGGGGGAAAAAAGAAAGAAAGAAAAAGTAAATAATTTAAATTACACTGATACAGTTCTTAAATTGGTGACTCACAGGGCAGAAGAAAAGCCCTGCATGCAAATAGGGGGAAGGGCAAAGCCCTGCTAAAAATATATTGTTTTAGTTTTAGAACGGGTGAATTGGAGTGCATTTAGAAGCATTGTGTGGGGTTGAAAACACAGGTGATTGCATTGTAAAATAAATGTACTATATTTAAATGTATGGTTTGGGACTATTTATGGGGGAAATACTTGTTTAAATGTGGTCTGGTAGGGGCAGTGGTAGCAGCTCATCTGTCAGACAGCTCGTGAGACTGTGGGGTCAGCCACACAGATATTAAACGTGTACAGAATGTGACCATCTCCAGTTTGATTGATTCATTTATTTATTGCTTATCTGGAGATGGTCACCTGTATAACAAACAGCTTTTGCTGGTCAGGGATGGTGTGTTTGGAAGGAGGTATGCGAGAGCGCGGGGAAAAACAAAACAACTGCTGATGCCGGAGGGACCAGCACAGTGCTTATTTTGTGTGTGAGACTTTGTTTTGTTTAAAGCTTTTATTTTGCTCTGTGAGCAGTGTTTTTGTACCTTTTTATTTTGAAAAACACGCCCCGGCGCTTTACTTTATAGCATATTTTACTTCAGCTTTGCATAAACATACCGCAGTGTTTGATGCTATAAAACCATCCTTTTTACTTTTTTTTTTTTTTTTATTAGGAAATTATTCTACATGTGTCTTTGTTTTACAGAATTTAAGCAGCTCAAAATCTGTGTGCTTCTGCCCTATTTTCTTTTGTGTTGGCACTGCTTGCATTACAAATTCTTGCTGGAATTGATTCTCACGAGGCCGCCATTTTACTGTAGACGTTTCTCTTAATCAGTTTAACCAAAAATACCGGTATTGTACTGCCTGATCAATATCACAATATACCAGTATATATGTATTATCGCACACCCCTATACATTACATACAAACTTAGCTACAATGGACAATGCACATAAAACATGCTGCAAAATACCTACCAACCCTAATTCACATATGCACATCATTATGTTTATAATTAGGACTTGTGTTTCTGAATTACATTTTTTGGTGCTTACTTTCAGCCGTTTGAGTTATATGTAAATCATTTTCTCGAGGCTTTCGCTTTTTATATACTGTATGAAATGATGTTTTATCATGATGTTTTTTTCTGTTTTATCGGTTAAAAACAAAAATCAGAAGCCCTAATTAATGCTGCCAGCATACTGTTCAGTTCAGGTTGCCAGAAATGCCATAGTGCTTCCCCATTTAAATTGTGAAAGCAAATTCTTTGGTCAACACTATAGGTGCACTTGCAACGCAAAATAGACATTGCATTCTGTCAACCAGTACAAGCAGAGAAATAAAAACCATGATTACACTACCTACAAGAGTTCATGAACTACTAGCTATTCACACTGCTGCTACTTTCACTTTCCAGTAAAGATAAATAAATAAAACACTTACTAAGAAATACACTGAGCAATATCCAACAGGTAGGGAGAAATTAATTAAAAAAAAAAGCACATTCAAACAAATTAGAAAGAAAAAACTCTAGTTGTCTCTCATCATTGAAAACTGATTTAGTTATGTAAATTACAGCTATGAATATTAAACCACTGATGAAAGGTTTTTAATGAAGGAATCTTTTGTTGAGGAAATGCAAGAGTACATGCTTTAATATCTTGCTAATTTACTGTTCTTTGATAATGTTCACATTTTCCCCAAAGTGACTTCACCGATGGGTTTAATACTGTGAATACAACTACAGACTAACAATACTGGTTTTGACAAGCCTTCCCCTGTGTGAATATAGATCATGCTTTGCAGCACCTAATGCACAATTCTATTAGGGTGAATTTTGTCTACAGGGCTTTCCCTGAAATTAATTCTCATTTTAATGTTAGCCTCCTGCAGTTTTTAATCTCGAATATGAAATTGCAAATTTTACAAACATAATTTGAGAAAGCCACTAGGACAGAACTGAATGCCAAAGTTTACATATAGTCTAATTAGAACATTGAGAACATCTCGTCAATGTCAAGCTAAAGATCGTGAAAAATCCAATTACTAATCTGAAACACATATTTGCATCATGTTATGTTAACAATGGTGAGAGAAACCTGTTATTGAAAGTAAATATTGCTTATATTTTATTGCATCAGCTGCTGCAATTATATAGGTCCATAACCAAAAATGTACTCTAAAGATGTGTCATGTAGATTGTACATTGCTATACGTCAACACAGTATAGGTAAAGCAATCCATTCAAATAATTGCAAATGTCTTAACCGCTTCAGTAAACACATCTTTACCTGTTTAAGGTAATAAATTCAGTAACAACGAAGCACAGAAATTTCACAAATTTTATTCTGCTAATTGCTACAGAAAACAGCAACTTATTTTTTATTGTATATATATATATATATATATATATATATATATATATATATATATATATATATATATGAACACTTTACCAGCATAAAATTATAAAATTATCACACAACATAAAATAAACTAATGCATATTGGTTGACTTAATATTAAAAAGACACAAGTCTTTGCAAAAATATACAAGTCTTACCACTCAGAAATTGAGTATTACTCAGCTGTATAAAACGGGGGGTATTTAAAATATATATATCAAATGAATTTACAGCGCAGTATGTATTTAAGATAGAAAAGATACAAGCATAATTAAGCTGCAGTGCCTCACATTTAAAAAAAAATATTTGACAGACAGAATACAAATAAGCTACCAATTTTTATAAAAACGCAACCGTTTACATGTCTATCTCCGTCTCGTACTTCTGACTGGTTTCCCTTCTGTTTTTGTGGCTGCAGTTTTCTTATCTGATGCTGCTGCTGCTGCTCCTCTTCTTCTAGATACTTTTCCCTGAGTTACATTATCATCAGCTGCAGCTAAAAAATAAAAAAAAGTACAGTAGGATCCAAAAATGTTGTGTCACATTGGCTAATTAGAAACAATTTAAACTGGTTTAAAACATGTATTTAAATAAATTTATAAAGGATACATGGACCACGGTTTCCATTTACCCTAAATGCACGCAACCATACATACCTCATCTCATACGTTTTACTTCATGTATGAACTACTATACCAATTGTAAATCATTACTATCTATTACATTTTTGAAAGGAAACATCTGAATATTTATATATTTGCCATGTTTGCCATATGTACCAATTTGCCATATTGAGTGATGGGGGGTGGGGGTCTTATTGTACAAGATGTGATCTTGTATAATAAAATCGGCGAGAGAAGGGCAAACTGCAAAATGACTTCTTACAATAAGACATCTGGTACACAATGTCAACGCATTATTCAAATCTGAAAAAAAGTGGTGGTAAACCCTAGAATTGTGCAACACTTACTTTTCAATGTTCTGCTTTCAGCTTCATTTGTTAGATTAGCACGCTTTCCTCTGGTTGACTTTAAAGGACTTAGGAAAGACACATCAGCCTCAGTTTCTGCTTCCAGCTCAAGCTTTCTTTTGCCCCTTCCAATGGGCTTCTTTAATTGAACTGGTTTCCCAGCCTGGGATGCACTCTCATCAATAATGTGATCTTCATTAGTTTCTTTTGGCAGATCCAGTTTCTGCTGTGATGATGCTTTTGCTCTCCCTGCCCTCTTGATTGATCTAGGTTTCACAGTTTCTACTACTGGTACAGCTTTAATTTCAACTGTAGAAGCACTGGGACCTGTGGAGCTCTGTGCTTCCTCATCAACAGTTGTCTTTGCTTTTCCATGCCTACCTCTTTTTGGAGCTACTTCTATTAACACATTTTCTTGCTCTTCAAAATTTGCATTAGCAGACTCTTTACAGATCATTTTTCTTTTGCTTCCACTTTTGCCACAAAGTCCTTCCTTTTCAATTGCAGTTACATTGTTTGAAATAATCTCTAAAGAGGCTTCCCTTTTAGAACTGACCCCAACAGCCTGTTTGCTTCCCTTTTTAGAACTTGACTCATCAGCAACCTGTTCCTGGACCATCTCTGCTTCAGTCATTTTTGGTTTCCTTCCAGGTCGTCCTCTACAAGGTTTTGCTGGTTGCACTGGTACCTCTATGTCCAAAGATGTTCTACAGCATTGTTCTCAGATGTATTATTTTCCATTGTTAGCCCAATACTCCATTTTACTTTTTTTTTGGAAAGATTTTTAATTTCATCCATAATCATTGAATTTTTAGAGGTCTCAAGTTCTTCTGTTTCTGCATCCTTTGCATTTTTCTTTGTGGTTCCTCTTTTTTCTCTCACAGGTGATACTTTCTTTCCACATCTAGTTTTCTGCATAGTAGTATCCTCGATGGTACACCGACGTGAACTTTTGGACAGAGGGGACTTTTTTACACTTTCAGCTCGGCTTTCTTCAGGTACTTCTGTAGAGGTATGTTCTATTTCCTCAAGGTGTTTTACATTCCTCCCTCTTCCAGATTTCTTAATAGGAGCAGCAGATATAGTTTCCGCTTCTGCAGCACCTTTGATTGTGCCTCTTTGTGATCTCTTTATTGAAGGAGAAGGCATTACACTTTCAGGACAGCTTTTCTCAGCTGCAGTTACTTCTATAGACATCTCTTGTGTGTCATTTGAGTTTTGTTTTGCCGTCCTGCCCCTTCCAGATTTCTTGATCAGACCAAGTGATGCAGTCGTCTCCTTCTCTGCAATATCTTTGATTGCACCCCGTCGTGCTCCCTTTGTTGTAGGGGAAGGCAATGCGCTTTCAGTTGCATCAACATCAGCAGATGACTTAAGTGTGTCATCTGAATTTTGTTTAGTCTTTCTGCCCCTTCCAAATTTCTTAGTATCAGCAGGTGATGCAGTTATCGTCACTTCTGCAGCGTGATTGACTACACCTTGACGTGATCTCTTTGTTGTAGGGGAAAGCATTAAACTTTCAGGACAGCTTTTCTCAACTGCAACTACTACTAAAGACGTTTCATGTGGGTCTTCTGTATTTTGTTTTGCCTTCCTACCCCTTCCAGATGTCTTGGTTGGAGCAGAGAATATAGTTGTCTCCACTTCAGCAGTATCTCTGTTGGCACCTCGTCGTGATCTCTTTGTTGAAGGTGAAGACATTACACTTTCAGCTGCAACTGCTTCTACAGGTGTCTCATGTGTGCCATCTAAATTGGGTTTTGGCTTTCTACCCCTTCCAGATTTCATGGTAGGAGCTGGCGATGCAGTTGTCTCCACTCCTACAGTACCTTTGACTGCACCTTGTTGCAATCTTTTTGTTGTAGGGGAAAGCATTACACTTCCAGGGCAGCTTTCCTCAGCTGCAACTACTTTTGTAAACATCTCAGGTTTGTCTTTTGAATTTTGTTTTGCCTTCCTACCCCTTCCAGATTTCTTGGTAGTAGCTGGTGATGCAGTGGTCTCTAATTCTGCTGTATCTTTGACTGCACCTTGTTGTGATCTCTTTGTTCTAGGGCTACATATTACACTTTCAGGAAGGCTTTCTTCAGCTGAAACTACTTTGATAGATGTCTCTTGTGTGTCATCTGAATTGGGTTTTGCCTTTCTACCCCTTCCAGATTTTCTGATAGGAGCTGGTGATGCAGTGGTCTCTAATTCTGCTGTATCTTTGACTGCACCTTGTTGTGATCTCTTTGTTCTAGGGCTACATATTACACTTTCAGGAAGGCTTTCTTCAGCTGAAACTACTTTGATAGATGTCTCTTGTGTGTCATCTGAATTGGGTTTTGCCTTTCTACCCCTTCCAGATTTTCTGATAGGAGCTGGTGATGCAGTGGTCTCCAATTCTGCAGTATCTTTGACTGCACCCTGTTCTGATCTCTTTGCCGTAGAGAAAGGCATTACACTTTCCAGACTACTTTCTTCAGCTACAACTACTTCTGCAGATGTCTCTTGTGTGTCAACTGAATTGGGTCTTGCCTTTCTACCCCTTCCAGATTTCTTTGTAGGAGCTAGTGGTCCAGTCATTTCCTCTTTTACAATATCTTTGACTGCACCTTGTCGTGATCTCTTTGGTTTAGGCATTACACTTTCCGGACAGCTTTCCTCAGCTACTACTTCTGTAGATGTCTCATGCTTGTCTTCTGAATTTTGTTTTGCCTTCCTACCCCTTCCAGATTTCTTAGTAGGAGCTGGTGATGAAGTTATCACCTCTTCCGCAAAATCTTTGACAGCACCTCGTCGTGACCTCTTCAGCATAGGCAAAGACATTACACTTTCAGCAGCAACTACTTCTGTAGATGTCTCCTGTGTTTCATCTGAATGATGTCGTGCCTTCCTACCTCTTAAAGATTTCTTCATAGGAGCAGGCGAGGCAGTTGTGTCCAATTCAGTAACATCCTTGATGGCACCATGTGATCTCTTAGCTGTAGGCGATGACACACTTTGAGAGACGCTTTCCTCAGCAGTAGCTACTTCATTCAACATATGATCAACTTCCTCTATTTTTTGTTTTGTTTCAGGAGGCAAAGCAGGTGTCTCAACTTCTTTAATTTGACCACTGTGTGTCCATTTTGCAGAGACAGCAGAAGCTTTAACAATTTCAACAGTTAAATCAGTGAGTTCTGTAGATGCATGATTTTGTTCTACATTCTGCATTAGTTTGTTTCCTCTTGGAGTTTTATTCACAGGTAGGGATGATATTGAGCTTTCATTTTGCACAGTGTCCTTTTCATTCTCATGTTGTGACCTCCTGGGTGGTGTGGACAATTTTACAGAATCTATGGAAGATTCTTTAACTAAAGCAATTTCGAAGGCAGGTGGTGCCAGAGTATCGCTTCTAGAAGTAACCTTATTTTCAGTTCCATGTGTTGCTCTCTTTGGGATAGGTGATAATTTGACACACACTGTTGTAGGTTTGGAAATGTTATCACTTTTAACTTGGCAAACTTCAACTGAAATTGCTTCCAGAGATGACAATTCAACATCTGATGCTTTACTACCTCTTCCAGACTTTCTAGTAGAAGCAGTTTGGGCTGTGGAAGCTTTAACACACTCAATTGGAGTGTCACTTGAACTTTGTACGGCTGAATGCTCTGCAATATCCATTGTCAGTTTCACCTGCTCTGTTCTTCCACAATTATTTAAGGGTCTAGGCAATACAGATATTTCACAATCTCCCCGACAAGATCTCCTTGAAGGTGGTTGTTGAGCTGCTGTAAAAATAAAAGTGCATACTATATTTAACTTAATTAGGTCACATGCATAGTAGGGATATTAAATAGTTTAATTTAAACCTGAGGAATAAACACATTTACCTTATTTGGAACATGTGTAAAATTGAACAGTTAATTAACTAGGAGATGAGTTACTTTAATATAGTTACTGTGATTTCTGGCAATCAGAGTAAAACAGCAAAGATTTAGATATTTAAGTAATCCGACACTTACCTATACTGGACTGTGCCAGGATGGCCAATGTTCTAACACTTTCATGTTTTTTCGATTCTCTCTACAAAACAAAATGTTCAAATAATCTCAGTAATTTGCACTACAGTATTAAAACTGAAAATCTGATTTTTTTTTTTTATTTAGTGTGCTCCAATCATTTTTGCCCCTCAGCAGAGTAATTCCTCACACATCTCAGGAGAACGGAAGGTTCAGCGAGTGTCCTCCGATCCCACAACAAACCAGCTTCCTGTTTTACACCCTGGAACTTGAGCGCGGATGTCAAGAGAGCTACCAACCTCTGGAGGACAAAGGTTAGCCCTACAGGTGTCCGCTGTTGAGCTCACTGGGTGCCTGGCCAGCAGGGTTCACTGTAGCACGTTGAGGAGAAACAGTCCCTGTTGGATTTGCCTCCCTAACCCACGGGAACGCCACAGCCAATGCAACGCTCCCTTCGGAATCCCCACCGAAGACCAGCGACTTTGCACAGCTAGGACGTGAACCTGCGCTGTATGACCCTGCACACCACCCGGCTGTGCTTTTAACATTAAATGAGATACAGTATAAAATACATAAAAATACACACAAGTAAATTAAATTCAGCACCATTACACCATCTAAATGTATTTTTTACTATTTAAATTCCGGTACAAAAATATTTATAAATGTATCATGGTGTTTGCATGCACCCCTCCCCTCGTGCAATAAACAGTAAACTAAAGCTCTAACCCAATATCAAAATACAAAAGTATTCAGATTGACAAGAGTGTAATGGTTGTCCCAAAAAGTCTTCGTATCCGACTAAGATGGATTTGTTTCACCAATATGGTTATTACCTTGGTCTCTGAAGCAGCAAATGTTTCTATGATTAGTTTTGATTCATGGTTTTGCTTTTTTTCCTCGGGCTGTTCCATAAGTTCTTGCAAAACTGCAAAGCCTTCTACAGGAGCAATCTTTAGTTTTGGAGACTTCATTGTTCTGCTAATGCCAGACATATCTTCAACAGACTCTCCCTTATGTTTAGGGGTCTGCATTAATCTTTTTATTCCGACCATGTCTTCCACTGGTGATGCTTTCTGTTTTGGAGTTGTCATTATTCTCTTTACCCCAACAAGATCCTCTATTATCTGTACTTTAGGTTTTTTGGGTGTTCTCATGAGTCTTTTGAGCCCTCTGAAGTCTTCTATTTGTTTTGACTTCTGTTTTGGTGTTTTCATAAGCCTTTTAACTCCTGTAAGGGCCACCAGTGGCTCAGCCTTTTGTTTAGGGGTCCTCATTAATTTTTTACAACCTTCATCTGTTTCAGCTGCTGTCTTCTCAACAAGTGTTTGCTCACTTGTATCTACCACCTTTTCTGACGGTTGAACTCTTACTTGACTCCCACCAGAGAGATCGATTGGTGCAATAATTTCTTTAGTAGGAGTCTTTACGACACTATAACTGGATTCCTTCTCTTGAAGAAGACGGGTCACTGCATCCTTATTATACCTTCCACGTCTTGTAGTACTGGGTGCGCTTAATGGGGATACAACCATTTCACCTATTAAATGGAGAAAAAAATTAGGTTTAACAAGTGTATTCTGGAGAGTTTAATCACACGACAAGTTAAACTGACCTTTACTACAGGTGGTCTTTTTGTTTATATGTGCCCAACAAACAGTATAATAAGATCAGACAAAAAAATACAAGAATATAGCAAACTATAAAAAGAGGTGCAACACCATAACACTAAACCATACATTTTTTTTAGGACTGCTGGAAATCATCTTTCAGTGCTGGGCGGCACCCTCTACCACATGCAAATCCTTGCTTAGGAATAAAATGTTTGTCTGGTGGAAACAATGAAGTCCTACTCTAACCAAGACCGAGTAAGTTATGGATAGTATATACACTTTGGCTTTGCAGTTAGTGTTTCAGGGAGGGAGAAAATGTACAATCTAAAATTTCAGAGGGAAACCAATAAAGGAGTTGTACATATTACTGACCAGTTTCCTCTGGGGTGTTCAGTACAGAGGCATCAGTTAAAGAAACAGGAGTAGAGCAGACAACCTCAGTGCTGGCAGAGGAGCGCCTTGTTCTCCTTGGTTTCTCATTTACAGGGGTACTAAACATTTCAGCAATTCCTGTAATGACAATTTCAACACATAGGTTTAACTTAAGAAAGAGTAGCTTGATTGAGTTACACGAAACATTACATCCAAAAATCATTACATCTAATAGGATGTGCATGTCACACAAAGGACTAAATCATTTCAAAAGTATCTTGGTCAAAATTATGTAACTACATAAAGACCTGTCTCTAAATACCACTTTAAATAATAAATGTTATAGGCCATTTGACAAACTGACCCGCATCATGAAGATGCACAGTAGCACTGAGGTGGGTGGGCAATGGCTAATTTGAAATGTACGTGCTGTGAGAGACAAAAAAGTTACAACATCCTTTTGCTTAACATACTATGTTCTTACTTGTATATACTAGATAACAAAGAATACACAATGCTCAAGTTAAACCCTATTTGAAATATTAAATATATGTGCTGGTTCATGCACATATCTCAATCAAATGTTACTTTTTCCAATTCAACTACAACCTGCCCCCCCCAAATTGTCAATATTTAAAATCCATTAGTTTACCTGTAAAACTTTCATTCATTTCCATGCTTCTTTTCATTAACGCCAAATTTCTAACCAGCTTTGGAACTTGCCCTGCTGGCTTGACAGCTCTAGCATGGGCTCTGCCTACAACAATGGTCATGGGAGAATCTGCATGTCCAGTACTGAAATGGCCTTTGATTTTCTGAGCAGGGGTCTGTTAAAAGAAATGCAATTGCAATGGTACTTCACTGACAGCCTCCCACCCATGCATTTTTACATAAAACATTTCTAGCACTTAAAAAAAAAAAAATACAATAATAATTAATACAAACATATACATTATTTTATTTTTTATATACACACAGTGGAGTCTATTTGTCAAATTTCATGGTACCTCTAAAAAAAGTTTGACTTATCAGAAATTCAACTCATCCAGAGCTCATTTCTACAAGCAGTTACCAAAATAGTATATTCCTGCTGTAATTTAGTAATATTGCTCAGTTTTATATAGCATTTTCACCTTTGACCGTAAAACACAGGCCAATGTTAAAAAAAGGAAATGGTTTTTACCACGGTTTTCTCCCTAACTTGGATTGCCCAATTATTATTGTCATCCCGGTTCACCGCTACAACTCCCACACTGACTCAAAACGGTGGCAGACACACGTGTCCTCCGAAATGTCTTTGTCGCGCTGCAGGTCTACTGCGAAGCCACCAGACCCATAGTGCCGGAGGACAACACAGATCTCCGAGTGGCTTCTACAGCAGATCCACAGGCACCCTATTGGCCACAGGAATCACTGGTGTGCGGTGAACCGAGGACTACCCTGTTGAATCAACCCCACCAGGGCAACGCTCTGTCAATTGTGCGCTGCCCCTGGGAACTCCCGGACACAATTGGTGATAGGATAACCTGGACCTGAACTAGCGATCCCCAGGCTATAAGGCGCATTCTGCACTCCACGCGGATCGCCTTTACTGGATGCGCTACTCGGGGGGGGGGGGGGGGGGGGGGGGAAATATGCAGAAATATTTTTTATAAGAATATTTTTAAAAGCCGGAGAAAAAAAAAAACAACAACATTACGCAGCGGTACTGTAATTTGTGTTTATTTTTCCATCACAAGAAAATACTGTAAAACAAAAAGTTTGTTTATGCTTTTCTTAACAGTACTTGTACTACTATTGTTATTGTATACATAAGTTGTTTTAAATCCTAACTTATTACATCTTATCTTGTATTGTATTTAATAATACAAACTTGCACTTACTGTAAACGTTTTGTATTTAAATATTGTTCTTGCATTGTAACTTTGTATTGCCCTGTATCACTTGTAAGTCACCATGGATAAAGGCATCTGCTAAATAAACAGTACGGTAAGAAAAAAATGAAAATTTTAGGGCACTCACATTTCGCCAATGCAGACACATCCCCTTACATTTTAGACTAAAAGTCTAGGACAGAGGTTTGCACAACTCTGTGAAATGCAGTTTTCAACAAGTTTTTCAAGTCTTCTCATGAAAGTGACATTTGGTGTTCTCTGAATCACATTCATGTTGCATCATTCCTCCCCCCCCAATTTAACACGCTAACAAACAACTCGCTTTGCACGTAGTGTGTTTTCATTTTACTTTTAAGTATATACCTAAAACTTGAGTTATCAGATAAACTACTATGATGGAAGGTAAGGGGACGCCGACTGCCTTCGAGACATCACAAGATTCGAGGTAAAAGAAGTTGAGTTATCCCTTATAAAAGTAATACACGTGTCAGACTTGGGGATGGGGCCAAAAAGAATTTTGAGGAATGAGTAAAGTTTGACTTGTGGACTCCACTGCATGCATGTATAAATAAATGTTTTACACAAGAAGAAATCTACATAATCCAAT
Organism: Acipenser ruthenus; assembly: GCF_902713425.1. Taxonomy (NCBI): domain Eukaryota; kingdom Metazoa; phylum Chordata; class Actinopteri; order Acipenseriformes; family Acipenseridae; genus Acipenser; species Acipenser ruthenus. The sequence goes on along the minus strand of NC_081201.1, from coordinate 35,098,337 downwards.
TTATAAAGTTAACAAAAAGCTCCTTTATGAATGTTTGAAAAGATTTACCTTCGGCATTTTTGATGTAACCTTCTTAATAGTAACCTTCTTTGCCTTCGTGGCCTGCTTCTTTGCAAAAACCATTCTCTGTGTTTTGGCAGCCCCGAGTTTCACAATATCAGCCCAGGATCTTGCAACTAAAAAATAAATATTAAAAAAATAAATAAAACCACATAGTACAGTATTACACTAATCCTGAAAGACACCTTTAAAATAGCCTTTACCATTGTATGGTCAAAAGTATTTCCCTATTGAATTATGTAAACACCTAAATACATGCTCCTTGACTCAAATAGGAGGCTGTGTGGTCCAGTGGTTAAAGAAAAGGGCTTGTAACCCCGGTTCAAATCCCACCTCAGCCACTGACTCATTGTGTGACCCTAAGCAAGTCACTTCACCTCCTTGTGCTCCGTCTTTCGGGTGAGACGTTGTTGTAAATGACACTGCAGCTGATGCACAGTTCACACACCCTAGTCTCTGTAAGTCGCCTTGGATAAAGGCGTCTGCTAAATAAACAAATAATAATAATAATAAAATAATTACTGTCCAGTAGTGAAGGTTTGAGTCAACGTGAAATATAGCTAACAGTTTAAAAAAGCATCTGATTATTTGTAATAATTTCAAAGTCTAAACCCACCTAGCAAGTTCGCTTTAGATGCCCCACTTCTTGAATGAACTGCATCAAGAACAGAACTCTTTCTCCTAGAAGGGGTTTTCTTTGCTGCAGACTGAATGCTTTTCCTTCTATGGGATGGTTTAGGTGTGACAGCATCACAATGTATTTCTTCAGCAACAGGTTCTGCTTTAGATACAACAGTGCTTTGTTCAGGAATAGGTGAAGGTGTGCTGATGTGGGAAACAGAGAAGCGCCCACTAACATAAGGTGTACCACTTTTTGGTGTTGTAGTTAATACTACAGGTGTGGTATTGGCATTGGTACCAAGAGACTTCCTACCAGTAGAGGGTGTCTTGGTTACAGATTTATTTGGAGAGGGCATCTCGGCAGCACCAGCAAGTGACCGCCTACTAGGAAGGGACATCTTGGCAGCACCAGATGAAGAGGGCGTTTTGGCAGCACCAGTGAGCGACTTTGTGCCCGGAGATGGTGTCTTAGAAAGAGACATAGCTGGAGAGGGTGTCTTGGTAGTACTTGATAAAGACTTCCTGTTGGAAGAGGGCATCCTGGCAGCAGACCTAGCTGGGGAGGGCGTCCTGGCAGCGGACCTAGCTGGGGAGGGCGTCCTGGCAGCGGACCTAGCTGGGGAGGGCGTCCTGGCAGCGGACCTAGCTGGGGAGGGCGTCCTGGCAGCGGACCTAGCTGGGGAGGGCGTCTTGGCAGCGGACCTAGCTGGGGAGGGCATCTTGGCAGAGGACCTAGCTGGGGACTTCCTACCAGGAGGGGGTGTCTTAGTAGTGGCAGTAGCTGGGGAGGGCATCTTGGAAACACTAGCAGGCAACTCTCTACCAGGGGAGGTGGTCTTGGCTACAGACCTAGCCAGTGAGGGTGTCTTGGCAGCACTTATAGGAGATTTCCAGCCAGGAGAGGGTTCTACATCAGCAACATTTGGGGACTTCCTGTCTGATGAAGCAGTTAAGCTTGTCAGAGTAGGGGTCTTGGCAGCGCCAGAGAGGGATTTTCTGCCAGGGGAGGGGGTTTTGGTCACAGACTTAGCTGGAGAGAGAGTCTTGGCAATCAGCTTCTGGGACTTCTTGTCAGGTGATAGAGTATTTGGTTTAGAGGGTGTTTTTTTAGGAGATGCCTTCTTATTGGGACTTGGCTTATCTTCAGAAAATTCCTGCAATGAAAATACAGAATTTATCATTTTTCTGAAGTACATTTCTACAGATTACATTTTAAAATAAAATAGTCTGTGTACATTTTGCAAAAAAAACGAATTACCTCCTTTAGGTGACTGTAGTACACAAAATATTTAAATTGAAATGCTAAACTGACATACATATTTATTACTGCACCGATAACGATACCAAATGTAATTAAAAAAATTAAGTTCACCTTTATCAAGGAATACTTGATTCCTATTGTCGACACCCTCCGTAATACTGAGGGTCCTTTGCTCCCAACTGACAGACTCAATCTGGTTGGCATAGCTCCTTTCCGCAGAGGAGAATCGGGTGGCAAGCGTTTGTCAAACAGCTCAGGGCTCAAGTGACCAGCAAAGGAAACTCTCTTTCTTTTTAAAGGTGGTTCCACTAATTTCTCTTGCAGTTCCCCGCTTCTGCGCTTCTTGCAGGAAGTCTTTTTAGTACCTAAAATTAAGACAAAGAAAGAAAGAAAGAATGATAAAAATGTGTAGTAGTTAAATGCCTGAAATACAAGCCTTTTTTTTTTTTTTTAGTAGTATCTTGTAATTAATTCAGTTCCTACATTCTTAACACATTTTTATCCAAAATACACACAGACACAGTGCTTGGATGAACACAGGATTTTCATGTTCGGATATTTGCTCAATTTAAATATTCATTCGTTTTCAAAAAGTAATAAAAGCCATTATATTGCTCACAATGCAGGCAGAGTCAGCAAGCAGCAGGAGCAGGGGGGTGTGGCTCGTGTGTACCTTTATTTTACAGCTAGACTTTACACTATGTAACACGTTAAAAGTAAAATATTCCAGAAGTAAAAAATAAATTGTGTAGGCCTTACTTTATCCCAGTGAATTAACTACAAAGGATGCCAAATAGCAGTTCAAGTTAAACGTTGTTTTGTTTATTCCCAAAATAAATAGTACATAAAGTTGACACCGCATTTTATTCATTTTTTCTTCCCCATTCCTTGCCATTTACTTGTGCCTTTTTGTAGCTGAACAAGCAAACAAAAACTGAAATTTAACTTTAAACACTTCAAATAAAATGAACGTGGAAATTTTGCAACAAAAAAAATATAAATAATATATACAATCTATACACATTTCCAGCAAGTTGGGCACTGTTTAACCGAGGCATTTCAGAATGATGTACTTGCTTTTTTTTCTGTCCCACACTTGACCGAGAAGGCTTTCCAGAGATCACTATGCATGCACACTCAATCTGGTTTACTTTTGGCTGTCAAACTTTTAAACAAACCACTCCCTAATCCATGTGCATGTGTTTCCTTGAATCCCTACTGTGTTCAGTTTGAGAATTTATCTTATATAGGACTTTGTCAAAAGCTTTCTGGAAATCTAAATAAACCGTGTCATATGCTTTGCAGTTATCCATTGTCGATGCTGCATCCTCAAAAAAAAAAAAATCAAGCAGGTTAGACACGATCTCCCTTTCCTAAAACCATAATTAATTATTTCTTAGCAGATGCCCTTATCCAGGGCGACTTACAAGATATCACATTATTTTTTACATACAATTACCCATTTATACAGTTGGGTTTTTACTGGAGCAATCTAGGTAATGTACCTTGCTCAAGGGTACAGCAGCAGTGTCCCCCATCTGGGACTGAACCCACGACCCTCCGGTCAAGAGTCCAGAGCCCTAACCACTATTCCACACTGCTGCCCTATGAAAACCATGCTGACTGTATCCCAGGATACTGTTAATAATAATACAGTGCAATTAACATTCGTTAAAAAAAATTAATCTCCCAAACAATTAACGTGTTAATCGCAGAAGTTAACTGCAATTGACAGGCCTAATTATATATATATAATCCCCCCAAAACAGACAAATTTAAAAAACAGCTTGATTTTAGTTTTTTTATTTATAATATTAATTTGTCTTTGTGTACTTCCTTTAAATTAATTTGAGTTAAGATAAAAAGCTTTGGTTTTGGTAAAATATGTAACTAATCAGTACATTCTGCTGCAGTACTGTACCTGTTTCCACAGCACCATTTTCTCCACTAGGTGGTGCCAATGACTCAATTTCTGAAAGTACTTCTTCCGCTTTCAGCATTGCTTTTCCAGAGTGCCTTCTTGGAGAGCTATTAGGAGTCTTCTGTTTGGGCGAAACTTCATTTGTTAGAGGACTTTCCTGTGTTTTTGGTGTCACCACTTTTTCTTCTTGTGGCGTTATGATGCCATTAACATTTTTCTTGACTGGATCCTGAGTTTCAAGACTGCCAGGTGAAAGTGATCTACTTCGCCACCTTGGTGAAGAGGAAACTTTCTTAGGAGTAAGCTCTGCTTCAGAAGCTGGTGTTTCAGATTCTATACTTTTCCTGCCTTTTTTAGGTGTTTTTGTTTTTTTTCCTCCCGATGCCATTTCCTCTGCCGAAGACGGAAGTTCTTGGATTTCTTTTAGCACTTCATCTGCACTAATGGATCTTTGCAGTGTAAACTGCCTGCCATTTCTTTTAGACTTTGGAGTTTCTTTAGCTTTGGAAAAACTGTCTTGTTTGTGTTGTGCTTCCTCCCCAGATTCATTCTTTTCTTCTGCCGATTTCACAGGTGGTGTTTGGGAAGACCGGCGACGTCTCTTAGGAGTTTCTTGGTCAGTGCCTATTACATTCTCCACCACTGTGGGTATTTCTTTCGCACTTTCACAAACAGAATTCCCTCCTGCATAGTCACCTTTTAATGGGGACTTTCTTGGTCGACCTTTTCCTTTAGACTTTGGAGTACCATTTACAGAGCTGGCCTCGTTATCTGAAACACTAGGTTCAACAAATCCATCATCTTCATTATCTGCCGACATAACTATACGTATTGAGGACCTACCACGTGATGCTGAACGACGATCATCTTTGGGGGTTAGAATAATATCTGTCATATTGCTTATTTGGGAGGTTTCACCATTTACAGCATCAGACTGTAAATCATTCACTACTTTGCTCCTTCTCCTAAACCTTGGCAAGTCAATTATCTCTTTGTTCAATTCATCTTCTAAAGTATTTTTCTCCTCTGAAGAAACACTGGAAACTAGATTTTGTGACGTTGCCTCTTCAGCTGATTTTTCACAAATGACAAAGGACTTTCTGCCTCTGTTTGGAGTTATTCTGGAAACAGGGACTTGTGGTAATGGTATACTTTTAACTTCCAGTGGCAGCTCATGATTAGCTTTGGATTTATCCTCATTTATCTGAACTTCAACAGCCTGGGTTGGACTAATTTTGTCAGATTTACGCCTTGATAAAGGTGTCTGAGGAGCTGCATCTCCTGATGCTTTCCTTGGTGTTTTCCCATCTTTGCTAAAGGCTTGGTGGTCATTTGTCTGGAATTGGCGTTTAAGCGTTTTATAAAGTTGACTGAAAGGAGACAAACCCTCCAATAACTTCTCCTGATTTCCCCTATGGTTATGGGCAAATTCTGTATCAGATGCATTCTTTTTTCCAGGTGTAGCATTTTTGATGTGTGCCTCACTTAACAGTTCAGTTGCAATAGCCTTTGCTTCTTTTAGATCATATGATGCATCTAATATAAAAAATAGACAGAAACAATACATATGCTCAGCATCAAGATAATATTGTTAATTAGTGTTTAATTATATCTGTATGCAATACATCATAGAAAAAAGGCTTATCCTAAATGTTACCAACCTGAAGTCAAGGTGGTGGATTGCCTTTGATTTCCAGGAGACAAACACACCGTGTCCTTCACCTGCTGAAGATGAAGCACCTGTGAATTTATACAGCATTATGTAAGATCAACAATACATTATTCAAGTAAAGAAACATGTACATTGGACACAGTATTCCAGATTTGTAAAATTGTAGCAGTGTGCATGAGTGTTTGCTGGGGACACACCGTTTTTACACTATTTACTGTATAGATCTTTGTTTCTATGACAGTTTGTGACTCAAATTCCTAAGACTTATGGTGGGTGGAAGGAAGCACACACTTTCTGCTTGGTAACGTTACCACAAAACAACTAATCACTTGACATTAATAGATCTACTGCATCCTTAGGGTTGAGTAATCATTTTACATTATATAATTGTGTATTGTATATGTGAACTTTTTTTCTTCAAAACCAACATAGGGGAAAGAAATCATATAAGCAGTTAAATGTTTTCTATGTGACTGACAAAGGTCTAAAGGTTCCTTTTAGATAAAACTGGTATAGCGTGCATGTAATTATAGATAATTAGTCTGTATATGCATTACTAATTGTATTATTACTTGAACTGTGATTCTTGAAATGTATTTTTGTTTACGACTGTAAGTCGCCCTGGATAAGGGCGTCTGCTAAGAAAGAAATAAATAAATAAATAAATAATAATAATAATTACAGGTTGTTCTCCACAAATGCTACTGCATGAGGATCAAGGAGCCGCACAGCATCCGTGAGTCTTTTAGAAAATACACTTACTCATGTAATGCCATTGGTTCAGTTCCTAGTCTAAGAGGGTCTTTTAAAATGATGTACCTGCAGGGTTTCATTTTTTGCAGATGCAGATAGTCTTCTTTTCTTTGGGGTCAATTCAGGAGGATACTCAAACCTGAAACAGTGCATTAGTCAAGTTAGATTAATGTTATATTTATAACTGGGCAAAAAGATAAAGCAATTTCAGTTTACATTTAAGCTAAAATGTACAATCCCCCAGTACTCTCTTTAATGCTTTTCCTAAAGGGGTCACTTACCTGAAAGAACGATCAATAATAGTGATCACATCTCTGTCCTTCAAAGATTCAGACTGGTGTACAATTTTACCATTCAAACGAGTAGGATTAACTGTACTCAAATTTGTTACAATCACCTAGAGAGAACACAGTAAATTAAAACGTTTTCAAACTACCAACATCAAATACAAACGAGTGATATACCAAAAGCTAAACAAAAACAAAGCACCCTAATGGACATCTAGGAATGGCATTTCTAAAAATGGATTACAATTTACAAATTGTAAATATGCAGTACAATGGATGTGATAACTCATGTGATTTGTATCAATCATGTTCCTGGCTACAATGCTCTGCCACACAGCTATACAGAATTCCTGGGAAGAACCCCGTTAGATATTAGCTACCCTTAAACACTTACCTCTTTATTTTCATTCACTTCAATTTTACAGTGCTCTTTGGAAACATGAGGGAGCTGGATGCGAATGTCACAATCAGGTTTCCTAAATAAATAGATAAGACACCAAATATACACTGTGTATAAGATACTTCTGTCCCCTGCTCTAATGTTGAAAAAGTAATGCTCCCAACTAGAGAATTGTAACCTATTAAATAAGAAAACTCAGAATTATTGTAACAAATTAGCAATCTAAATGTATATTTTAGCAATATTAATATAGCCAAAAAGTAACTAGATGTATCCAGCTACTGTTTAACAATCCACAATACCCAGGCCATCACACAAATAAGCAGTAGGTGCATTTAGGAAAATAAATGCTATGAATAAAACGAAAAACCTACCTTCCAAACAAGCATGATTGTGCAGTTAGAGGGAATTCTGTTCCATCAGCTCCACTCCTTTTGATAACAACTATCTTTCCATGCAACGGCATTTTCTAAAACAAAAAATCTTCTTCCCTATAAACAAAGTTTTAACTTAAGTGTCAAATGTCTAAACTTCTGTACCACGCTCCCCTTATTCTGAGTATCAGCACAGCAGTACTATTTACAAAATGTAACTATTAAACCGGTATATACCATTGAACATAATGGCCATTTACAGGTATGCCACCATTTGCAGCGGTTTATTATTGCTCTAAAAAGTTTTGAGTCACTGCTCAATGCCCGGGTCATGGAGTAATGCGGGCTTGGAATTTATCCAACTACTCAATGACATTCAGACCGACACATTGCAGGAAATGTCAAAACTAAATGTACACAAAAGCAAAAAAGTGTCTGGAATCAGCTAAAATGAGCATGTTGTTGCCTTTTTAGATTTTGCTTTATTATTTTAAAAAAGTACCTAGCTCTACGGTTCACCTTGCTGTTCGTTAACACCAGTTGTATGTATTTAATATAAAACTATTTATTATACTATTATTACATGGAGTAAAATTGTACAACGTAGAAACATCTGATAGTATAAATAGACATGACACTCGTAATACTAATTCCTCACTATGGTTTATAAGTTGTACTTTGAAAAGAGGCTTTACAAAATCTATTTTCTTGAATGTTGTGTAGGTGACGTATGACGATTTTCTTCGTTAAGTCGTACATTTAATAATATACCATAAGATGGTGAAAGATTATTTTTTTTCATTATGTATTACAATACTTAAATAATCGATTGATGTCTTCAATGGCACAGTTGTAACCAACGTGTTCAAAAAAGGGTAACCATACACGAGCACATAGTGACATATATATATATTCTCCACGTCCTTTAAAAAATAAACCAAACACATTTTCACAGCAAAGTTTACACAATTCCTGGCACTACCACGCAACGGTAATGTCTGAATAGACAACATAATTTTACTTTGCATTCAGTACAGTATTACTATCGGTATATCAAAACAAATGTCACAGAAGAGTGCGTGAAAACAAATCATTTTCAATTTTGACATTTCTGTATCCAGGCGACAAGTAGTTAGATGTTGAAACAAAAACATTACAGAGCCATTATTTTTCCTAATGGTATAATAAAATTGGCGGGCGATTGCAGGATAAAAAGATATCGTGATTGTAACATCAGCAACTAATTAAACTTTTTTTTTCAGACACTTACCGGTCAACCTTTAAGGACTTTGACGACGCCTTTAATCCATTGAAAGCCAGAAAAAAAGATATATCTTCTTTAAAATTAAAATACTAAAAGCAACACAAGTCTCCGGACCTGCTCGTCCCCGATACCTGGATCTCATACAAACTTACCGAGCGCAACTGCAACCCTGATTGTAACTCACAATGTGGAGTATCCCTCCGCGTAATGTATCATGTATTATGTTTACAAATCAAAGCAAACCAACATGTTCCTAAAACGTCTTTAACGTGTAGCAACATTTGGCGATACGAATTATTTTCATTCTATTTTCCTGAAGAGTACAGTACTGATAATAACGTGAACTAGTTATGGGGAAAGGCGTAGTAGCCGAATTACCGACTGTGATTCGGAAACTATTTGAAATTCCGCGCGAACGGTTTCTATTGGCAGTCGATGTGCGCGGGCCAAATTGAGGACGGCAGGGTTTGAGTTTAACGAACAGTCAGCCTCTCCTATGAATAACTTAGGAAGGAGGGGTTATTTTTTAATTTCGGTTGAACAAAAACAAAGAACTCGGGCATGAAAATGAAAAAAGACAGAACAGTAAATTGAATCTACTGCATACTAAAACGAAGTAGTATTTGGTGTGTTTCATTTACTGTCTCATTTTTTAAAAAATACCGGTAAATATTACAGTATAGCTTCATGGATGTATTCCTTTGGCAACTTAATATTGTGTTAAACATTTATTAATTTGTGAACACGTGTTACATTTCTGTTTTCCATTGTCCTCCACAGTTTAGCCTTTCGTGCATTTACTTTATCAGAAAGTAGAAATTGGTAGAAGGCGTGGTTGGTAGTTTAGTTATACTTTCCTCTAACAAAAGTTGCACCTGTCCCCTAAATTAAAACCAGCAACACCATGGCAATGAAAATAGCTTTCCAACTTAACAGTAGGTAAACACAGTGGGCGCGTTAAGTAAGTGTAAAATATTTTCAATGTTGTTGTTTATCGTTAAGATAGCTGAATTTAATAAATCAATAGACATCAATCTCTTGACATTTCGTCCACAATTACATCACAAATTGCTAATAAGGCAGCCATTTTTAAAAAGTCGCTCAAAGTCGCTTAAATCTGCTCAGTGTGATTTCTGAGCGGCTCGCTTACTTAACGCGCCCAGTGTTTAGCTAGCGTGATCCCGGTGCAAGTGCATTGGATTTTAAACTGCAAAATAGCATTTTGTATTTATGTATTTATTTTAACCTGGGTTGCGGGCCACCTCGGCAGTTCAGGGCCCTGGACAAATGTCCCGATTCCCCCCCTTAAATCCAGCCCTACATGTATGTATGTAAATACTGTCGAAAAATATAAAAAATATCCAGTTAAAAATTAATGAAGAGTCAGTTTCACAAAACGACGGGTGATACCAACTAAAATGAGGGAAATAAAACTGAATATCTGACAATTGGATCCGACCGAACTTAGGGAAAATGACTGGTATGTACTACAAATAAAATACCAAAACAACGTCTTGTTTAAAATTGCAAATTGATTCGTAGTGCACATTAATATAAACTGGAAGTTATGACAAAACACCTTGATGTCTTCAGTATCTTACATGACAGCAGGTGTTTTCTTTGATTTTGGTGGCACAAAAGACAGTGTAGCACCAATTTTCAAAACAATATTCACCTCTGTGTTTGCTGTATAATCCAGTACGCTGACTTCAAAATGGGGTTTTGGTCAGACCTTTGCTTTACTAACCACTGAAGCTTGTGATCAAAATCAGTCACTTAACCAGATAACAAGATTACAAATGTGCATGCAAATACATGGTCTCAGCAGGGGCTAACTGTTTCTAGTGTGTCACTTTTCAAGTTTCAGATGGATCTTCTCATCCTTAACCTAGCAGTGGTGTGCAATACTTTATAACCTATTCTTTTTTAATAGGACCCCTTGTAGTTCTTTGTAGTTTCTACAGTATACCTACAAATGCATTGCAAACTATGCAGTAAATCTTTAAGCAGACCAAGCAGCACTGTATGTGATGTTAATTGGAAAACTTTGCATTTGTTTTTATTACTTTGTTTCTTGGTAATGATACTGAATCAAGCAAATATACAATTGATTTTAGGGTAAAGAAAAGTGTATTAAGGTACAATACTAGTTATGTTTCAATTGACAAATCAGACACACACTAATTTGTGTGATTCCTGCTGTATTGAAATGTACCAACAACATACATTACATTAATACTTTATTGTACATTTCTATGAAAGTTAAAATCATTTGATTTTCCAGTCATTTCTCTTTGTAAAACACCGATCTCTTCTTTTTGGGAAATTCTCTTACCCCTGTATCTGACTGACAAAAAAAAAAAAAAAAAGTTAATTAACAATCTTATCAATTTGCATGTCACTCAAATATCACGTAAAAGCCAATATTCATAATACATTTGTATTTTTATAATAACATTTTACAAATTATTCAGTGTTTTTGTGTCAATGTTACAAAATGAGAACTAAACAACAGAGAAATTTGATCACAAAACATGCACAGTACTTACTAACTCATATGTGTTCAGTTTTTCAAATATGTAGTGAGGATTGGGTTCTTCGGAGCAGCTGACCGAATCCCCATTATCCATCATCTACGGGAGAGATTTGTGTAATAAATAAACCTATTTTCATTACTGTTCAACTGGAAATAATAATTAAAAAAAAAAGCTTTGTATTTTTCATAAAGGAGTTCCTTAAAGATCTTTACATGCCATTTTCAATGTTGTCTTTAATCAGTTCATTCAACCAAATTAGACGCCTACTGTAGATTTCCAGTTTTACATGACTAAGAAGAAAGTCAGGCAATGTTTAAAAGCAGATTTAAAAATATATACTGTATATATATATATATATATATATATATATATATATATATATATATATATATATATATATATATATATATAGTGTGTGTGTGTGTGTGTGTGTGTAAGAATTAAAGCAACTACACATCATAGCTCTCCATTGAGTCAATTGGTTTTAGTTTAATTTTGTCATTCATTCAAATGCTCTTTCACTAAAAGTTACTGTAACATTTCTGTAAACAATACAATATTATAGTGGTAGATACTTTTTAATAGTTCACAGTCTAATCTGAGTTTTAGCTTCTCTTTTTTAACGTGTGCTAGATGGTTCCTAGTTCTTAAATATAACCAATTTTGCTGACGTATCTGATTTTATTTGCTGCACAGGCCAATAGCCTCCAATAACTTGTCACAGTTGTCGCTAAAGCTACTGTAGTGTTTTCACATGCCTTGTAAAACTACATATCTGCTGTGGTATGTAGTACTAGTACCTCTAGACAAGGATGGAACACATTTAACAAGAAAAAAACTAAAAACTAAAATAAAACAGAAATAACCTTTTCAACTAGATAGCCAAAGCTTGATCACAAACATGACTGGCTGACATTCACGATAGTGATCTAAGCAGCGAATGAAGACGTGTGGTTTTCTACACTTGCACACAATAGAGAAAGTAAAATAAACCTTATTTCACACTAGAACCCTGACAGGTAATTAACTCAACTGTTTCTTTTCAAACGTTACAGTTGTGAGTTAAAATATTTAAGGCGATGCAAACAACTTAAATGACTTTTTGAAGCTGATTCGTTCATCCTTCGAAAAGCAAGATTGTAATCAGTGATCATGTTGTTGAGGCAGGATTCTCAGGATTAATTTGGTTTAAACACTCTGAAGTGAAGGTGGAATTATTTACTGAAACTGCTAAGTGATGTTGCTTTAACCCGTAATTTACAAAGTGGTGACAGGTTTTGATACAATGGTTATTTATTAAGTCAAGTAACAAGTTTTGTGTACTTGTAAACATCTGACACTTCTATTTCCATGTATTCTCCATGAAAAAAGGAGCTCACTCAGAGTTACAGCTTTTCTTTAAGTGGTAAAAAACAGTCTCAAAGCCTTGATTACTATACGCAGCGACAAAGCATGGTTTTCACAGATACCTACACAAGTGCATACCTCTAAAGATGCTTGTAACTCATTAATGCTTCTTTTCCCACCTGGAAGCCAGCCATAAGACCAGTGCTGAGAAGTACAGATCTGAGCGACTAATGCAAGCACTGCAAGGTGCAGAACGCTTTTTCTTGCCAGCGCCATTGGAACTAAAAACAAAAGAAGGTACAGTACCAGTACATCTCTACTCTCTCTCTCTCTCTCTCTCTCTCTCTCTCTCTCTCTCTCTCTCTCTCTCAAAATGGTCATCAATCAACTACAAACTACTTCTAGGTGGTATTTCATTTCACAAAACATCCCCTTAATTTCACATATGTCAAGATTTCCTTAAAATGCAATATACTTTAAGTCTCAATACAACTATCTTAAAACATGTTAACATTAGGCATCAGTAAATCTTTAAATAAAAGGTAAGTATACTAAACAACTTACTGTGCAAGGTCAGCCTCTTCACAAGAAGTGAAGCATTAGTGTTCGCTTACACTTTTATACATCAGTATAGCTGTGTCACTGTGGGACCATACAGGGCCTTCACCATCCACTGCCATTAGAACATAATCCCCTTTAAACAAATCGTTGAAAACATAATTGCCCCCAGGTACATATCCTTCCTATTTGTGAATACCTGAGGGGCATATTCATTTTCAGAAAATAATACCCAAAGTGAAGTGTAATGTTCAGTGCTCAAAATGTATGTATCATGTGTAGAGATAATTAATTTGACATTTCGCAGACTTAAAAATGACTGTTTTTCTAAAATTACATCTGTTGTGCTCTCTGTCGGTTTTAATGCATCCTACTTCTTAATTAACCAGCCATATATTTTCCATTATGGCCGGTCACTGAAGATCCTTATATACCCCAGTCATTCGTTTATATATTAATGATAAATATTTCTAGAACTCAACCACTGACTTTGAGGGGTAATCAATACAAAGGCTTTTCGACTACTTACTATTTATTTTACCTTTTTCGTGCTACTTGGCCTGTTGAATTGTTTATCTTTCCATTATAACAGACTGTGTCCTTCTCACACATAGAGTTTTCATAAACAAATAGCAAAACAATGCTTTAGTCACACAGACTGATGTCAATACAATATGAAATTTCAAATAAATCATTTTAATACTGAAATTTAAATATGCAACATTCTGGTATTTCCATGAAAAAAAAGGCTGAATATAGTTGTGTTTTTTTCTAAATGTAGTTGATATTGCATTCTGCATATACAAAGACACCATAAACTTCCTCAAGACACCAGTTTACAAAAAATAAACAATGGTGCAAGCTACAGTATGATTGTAGAGTAGCAAATATCAAGCCCAATCCACACTCTTATGCGCAATGATAATAATTGCATTTACATATTACCATTTTCAATATAACATTTCAAATAAAGCATTTGTTAATTCACCATCACAAATGCAACACATTTTTTTTTTGTTAGAGGAGTCATAACATACACAAAGCTATGCCTTTTACATGATTTTGGTCTTTTAAAATCTTTTTTTTTTTTTTTTTAAGTTACAAAGAAGACACATTTAAAGTTTTCAAGTTTCAGTCACTCAGTGACCATTGCAAATAAATGCTGATCAGAAATAATCTTTTCTAATCACAATATGGCGCTGCTCCATGCAACATACAAATGTTAAAATAAGTACGAACAATTCTAAAAATATATCTGCAGTTTGGGACCTTAGAACTAGGGCTCTGCTGCTGTAGCATATTAAGAAAAAGTATATACAAATGAACACATCTTTGCAGTAATATATTACACACACAACATGCTTGCTTCACTAGGAAGATTGCCAGCCTTATTACATGGCAGTGTACATCAAGCACTGTGCTTCAGCCTTCATATCTTTAAAAAATGGGTAGAATACAGTACAGTACCAAATAATATGAACATACTTCTTAATTATGTTTCAGATTTACTTTTAAGTACACATCTACACACATGAACAGCCCTGGATATGTGGAATATAACAGTTAACTTGATGTGACTCATTGTAATAACATTCTTTAAAAAAAAAAATTGTATAATAATGTAGCAACACTGGTTTTCAGCATTTGGTTAGGCGTAAAGATAGATGCTTTAAAATGGAATACATGTGCATTGCATCACTTGATACTTGATGGCTAGAGTATTAGGTTTATGATTGGGCTGTTGAAGACAGTGGCTGCATTGAGAGGGACAATAAGATGCATCTCAAGGGCTACCTCAGGTACAGTACTAGCCTAGGGTCCATTTTTAAAAATCTTAAGTACACCAAAAGATGGTATATTAACTGTCTCTTGTTAACATTTGCAATCTTTTTTCTTGTTTGAAACATCAGAGCTCATAGACCCATAAAGACACTGTGATACCATTCTGCTCTATAAATAAATACACACTTTTCCAGTTAAATATTCTGCAATAGTATACATCCCTCTAAGAATTTCCAAGTCTAACTGACAACTTATATATACATATTTAAATGCTGCTGTAATGTACAGTGCGGGGTGGAGTGGTGAAGCAAACAAACACAAGTACATAAACTAATATAAATATTACATAGAAGTGCTTAAAATGTATGAGCACTATTTTAACTTTCTAAAAATAATGGCTTTTTATCTCAGTTGGCAGAACACAGTAGTGTGCAAATAAAAAGTAGCATACATTTAAAACAAACAATGTATTATACAAAATAATGTAAGAGCAACTACTACTGCTACAGCGCTGGCCAAAAGATTTGCATCACCCTGTAGAATGAACTCATTTTGCTTCATAAAGTCGAATGAAACCTGCTGAATAATGCTACGTTAACATATTGAATTACATACCACTTTGTAGTTTCCCATATACTTAATGAAAAACTGACAAATTGAAAAATGTGACATTTCAAAATCCAACATGAAATACTGTACAACTATTCTGGCTTCCAGTGGACTTTTCCAATATAATTTTGTAGTTTCTTTGATTACATGATGTTAAATAAATCTATATTATGTAAAATCATATAATTTTATGTTTAATTATGTCTTAATCCGAAAATTCTAGGTGATGCAAAACTTTTCGCCATAGCTGAATACCCAATTTCATATACATTTAATACTGTCAAATTTCATGACCTAAAATAATTAATTTACATCAGTATCATTTACATCAGCAATTGTTTTTGGCATTTACACAGAAAACATAGGTATAAGACAATATAATACAGCTTTTAGCATTTTTTTTTGTTACATTAAGGACAAGTGCATAGCAAAATATAATTATTTAATACAGTTATAAAAAAAAAAAAACAACAACACACAGATCCTGGCCAATCGGCATTTAAAAATAATATGGTTAAGGCAGAGTTATTCATTTAAAGTTGGCATAATCTGAGAAAATATCGACAAAGTCCTGTACCACTCTATAGCAAAAGTCGTACTGTTCCTGGAAAAGAAATATTCACCATTAGTGGATTCTGTCATCAACACAAGTATCAATAATCTAAAATTCCAAGTTGTATTGTAATGCATTGTGTGTACCTTGAAAGGGAGACATAATCATAATTTTAAAAAGGAAGAAGAAATGGGTGTTTGCCATTTATACTGGCCAGATTTAAGCATTTAAATTAAGCCTGATCTTTTTCCATTTGTGTTTTTTATACACTAAAAGGTAGATTTGAGGGTTCAACCCTTCCAATCCCATTTTCATCTTAATTATTATTATTATTATTATTATTATTATTATTATTATTATTATTATTGGTAGTAGTTGTAGTAGTAGTCGTAGTAGTAGTCATAGTCGTACATACCAGTGTTTGCACCATATGGGGTCTCTGCATGCGTAAACTTTTCACAGTTTGAAACACGTCTAAAAGACCTTCAGCCTTCACTCGCTCAAGGATGTTACTGAGTGCAACAAATGTACCCGTCCGTCCAGCTCCGGCGCTGTAACAAACACACATAGCTGCTCTGGCATTGAAAGATAACAATGTTTCAACACAATATAAAATGTTGTTCAGCAAAGCAACTTAAACAAAACACAATACAAGCCAAGCCAGTAAAAATAAAATATTTCTATCAGAGTTTATATTCTGGCGCTGCATACAGTACTAGCAAAGTATTCTCCAATCCTTGTCTTGCGTGAGGATGAGTCACACAGCAAAGCAGGAGACCCTAAAGGATGGTAGATGTGAATAGGTTTGATCCCAGCAGACATGAGAAAGCCTTAAATGCGACTTAAATGAACAGGTAAGCCTGGGTAACTGCTGTTCCTGCTGTCGGCTGATTTTATCAGATTAAGGAAAACGCTGAACTGCACAACATTTCACATTTATTTGTCTCTAATTGATTCTGGATCACATAATCTTCCAAATCAATCCCAGAGGTACCCTTTTCATTAAAAAAATACTTAACCCAGTGCAACTTTGCAAATAAAGGTACTAAAAATATACCAGCAGCTTTAACATAATGAGAAATAACACTTATTTGATTCAATTTACTTTGCTTCTGTTAGAATTTGAGCAATGCCAACACAAGCAATTTAACAAAAGTTTATTAATTCATCCCACATCTGAAAATGACTACTTAAAGACACTTGACCCTGCTGCAACCCTGTGAGCTACTGCAGGTATGAGAGGTGACTGCAGCTCAGGGTTTTTGTATTTCTGTCTGTAGAAAATAAGTAAAACAGCACAGAGTTATCGTTTTAATTGTTGAAGCATCATCAGTATTTAGAACCCCAATAGACTGAACGTTATTAACCATATTATCCTCTGCCCTTCTCCAATAAAATACATTGTGCTGCAGCAGTATTTGCAGCGACCTGGCTGTGGGGTTACCTGCACTGCACTATGATTGGGTGGCTGTGGTGTTACCTGCAGTGCACTATGATGGGGTGGTTCCCAGACTGCTGTTGTTGTTTCTGCACAGCTGCTATGATGTCGATCATCCCTTTCCCGTCGGCTGGGATCCCGATTTCAGGCCAGCCGTGGAAGTGGAACTGGCGGACCAGCCTCGTCTGTTTCTCCTGGAGAGAAAACACTTCACATCAGATCATAAGCATCAAGCGCCTCCACATTCCATGCATGTATTTATAAACCGAGCAATACATGAATGTATCTCTTACTGTGTTCATTTAGCTGTTTACTGTGTATTCACTTTAGTTTGCAGTATACTAAAAACAAGTACACTGGTAAATACAAAGTTAGAACTACCAGTATCATGAAAATGTAATTCACCACGACCCCTCTATGTGGATGTAAAAATATAAATATAAAATACATATGTAAATAACAACAGATGTCCTAATATCCCCAGATTCTCTCAATAAGTTGTATTTCATTTCCTAAGTTTCATCACAATTTATCGTATAATAATAAGACGTTCTCTTGATAAACTACTTGTGTAGATGTGACATATGTATGTACATAAAGACCGACAGTCAGTATATCCCTAGATAAATGCCCAAACATCTCCAGATAAATGAAAAACTAAATAAGTAATTTGTAAAGCACCACATATGCATGGACGTTCGTATGGGTACCTCCACTATAGCCCTGTCACCAGGAAAATGCACAAGGTCATTTATCACACAAATAGAAAATTGTATTCAAATCTGAATGATCACAGACTCAAAACCACCATACCCCATTAGAGGGCACTGTTAAGGTCTTGCTTTCTGAATAAACTGGGTATTCCAGCTCTGAAAACGACCCAAAAAACATAAACACAAATAAAAAATGCATGCACGCACACGGACACATTTTAAAAGATAACTTACTGGGCTGAATGACAGCATAAAATCTCTCACACTGCAAGTGTCACAGCGAGCATCCCCCTTTATCTCTACTGTCCAGTCTCCATGTGTTACAGAGCCCTCTGACGGCCAGTACTGGAAGCACTTGTCCTGTAAAACGAGAAGGATACATTATATAATTAAAACTTATTCAGTTATGCATATTTCATTTTTTTTCTAGCTGAAACCACACATTGTTTCCTTTCTCTATATGCTTCTAATTTCCACTTGCTTTCCTACTCGGCACATTATGAACAGCTGACAATGTGCATGCTGAAAGGGTTTTCATACTAGCTCTTTTTTTAGTCAAAATGTCAGTAAATAAAGTTTAGAAAGACAGTAAGCTTTTTATGACAGCCTGGAATTTGACTACTGGTCACTAACTAATTCCTTTATAAAACACACCTGTTCTCTTTCTTGTAGCTCTGTGAGCATTACAATAGAATGAGACTTCCATTCCCACACCATTCGCCAGAAATCATCCACTGTCTGTGACAGAGGGCCCTGGGTTGCAATGAAGTAATCCTTCTGTCGATAGCCCTGAACAAACCAAAAAAACAAATTTACAAGCCATACTCTAGAGAAATATTAATTCATATTACAAAATGTTTGTTTACAGAAAATGGCACATCTGCATTTTTTAAAAACACTTCTTCATAAACTCTTAGGGACCATAAAACTGTAAGTTGTAAAACCAAACATTTTATCTAATGTTTTTATCAATGATGTGACCAAACATTCAGGGCTTTTTTAATTTAATCTTTAGCTCAGTTTGTGCGCTTAATCTACTCTCCAACCCACAATAATAATAAAAAAAATAAAATAAATGAATGGGCTTGCACTATAGAATCACATGCACTATAAAATCTGCACACATATTATGTTTGGCCTTGTGACAGGGAGACCCTGTTGCTGGTTCTTGAGTGCATGTGTGCCTTTATGGAAGCAGCTGGGACACGCAACAGGAGAAGCGTTGCTAAGGAACTAATTGAGCTGGTAGGCTTGCCTGTCGCTGAGCTGATCGGGAGGTCCTGATTGGCTGGGGGGCGTGCCCGGTGAGGCTGCGCGCAACTCAAAAGGCATCTGAGCCTCAGCTCGAGGAAACTGCACTGCCATGCTACACAGAGGGGTGCTTTGTTGACATCAAGGAGGAGAATGTCTGCTCCGCAGGATTAACTACACAAAACCCTTCCACTGCAAGATGGTGGTCGTGAAGGCATTGCCCAGCCAAGGCCGTTTGAAGAGGCCGGAGTCACCGTAAGGATGCCGGGAGCTCAGAAGTAGGTCAATTTAGGGGATGTTGATGCCACAGTATAGAGAGTGTTTGCATAGAGAAGTAGGTTCCTGGAGCAGGATGTTCCTTTTAGTGAGACTAGCGCTTGCCTTGTGTGGCACACTTATTTTTAGCTTTGTTTTGTTTTCTTTGCTTTATTAAATGTGACACTAGGGGTACTACTGCTGGTACCCTTGTGTCAGCACTAGTGTTGATTAAATCTGCACACCTGTGCGGCGTGTCAACACTCAATTCTGTGTCTGCCTCTGTTATTCACTGATCACCCTCACACGTAACAAAACCTCCTGTTACAGGCCTGCTTCCACATGATGAAGATAACAGTAACTATGTGTGGGCTTGAAAACAACTAGCAAACAAGCAGCAACTTGTCTTTCTTCGTCAACTAAACAGCAGTTTCACCCATAGCCAACAGGAACAAGAGCACAGTGGCAACCCTTACACTCCAGAGTTAGATTTCCTGTAGAATTCAAGACTCAAATCTGCTAAGAGTTTTAATGGTACCTTCCTGTTGCCTTCCTAAAATGACACCACTGCTTGTCTGCTCACTGTTGATGTGGCTCGCCCTTATGTGCTACATCTCTTTTATTTGTGTAACAATTCTGTATTTTAGATATGTAATCTTTAGCCTAAGCCATTTGAAAGATTTGAATTTTTTTGATTGCACTTTAAAAGCTGCATTGTCCCAATCATGTTCAAATATAGAGAAATAGAATGGCTTGGTGTCATCACAACATTCTACCGCACAGGACTGTATTATTTACAGTTTAGTTTGTTAACAGTTCCTCGTTTTAACTGTAGGGACACAGGCTTCTTCCATCCTTTTAACTATGCTTCCCACTAAGTGACTGTGCAATCCTAACATGTGAGTTCCTGTTAATACAATACCTGCAGCAGTACAGGGTTAGAAGTGAAGAAAAAAAAAAAAAAAAAACTGCAATAAATATGCAAAATAATTACAAATAATACACTTTCCAATATGCACTCCAAAAACACATGTGGGCACTTCGCACTCAGCATAGAAACAATGCACTTACATCTATAAATGATGCATTGATGTAATCTGTATTTTCCTGGCCCCTTTTCATCGAGAGAATCACTCTGTTGAAGTCATCTGTGCACGGAAGTAAAAATAATTAACATTTTGAAAATATATTGAAAATATAAAATGAGCATCAGTAAAGTAAAGCATTCCTTAATGTGTAAAAAAAAATAATAATAACAAAAAAAACTAATATGGCAAGACAGTTATATCTTACATGGAATGATCTGAAGTACCCTGTTTTTCTTCATATTTGCCGGCAGGTTACCCATCCTCATGTTCTCCTTCATTATTCGAACATTAGTTAATTTCTGCAAACAGTAACAATGTAAAAGTATTTTTACTTTGGTCTTCTCTTCCGATATGGAGGTTGATAGATGTGTGTTCCAGGGGCAGCACACAGAGATGCATTCATTTGTTCCCATACCAAATCAAACCATAGATGTTAAATTACTGCAACGTGAACATGAGGTTAACCAAACTGGAGCACATTTGAATACTGAATGTTTATAGCAACAAAGGAAGTCATAAAAAGTGTCTGAGGTTTTGGTATACCTGATATGTTCATTGCTTTATCACTTTACATGTGCATAATGCTTTTCCTATAAAGTTAACAATGCTTGACTACACTTAACCAAGCTTTTAAAACACTGAATAAGACACAATCGTATATTAATAGTATAGAAAACAATAGTTGTCAACATACTTCTGCATTTGTACTGTGATGGTAAGAATTTATTACAGCCATAATCACAGTATACAAGGAACATACTACTTCAAAGTGTTTTGTTTAAAGCAGCATGCTATACTTGAGTAAGGCAGCATTTTATTACAGTATCATGCACACAGTAAGAAATACTACAAACATGTGACATGCTGCTCAAGCTGAGCTGCTAACGGCCCCAAAAGTTGTACTTACTTTAAATTCCTCTTCTAGCCCAATTCTGTCAAATGGAGCCATGGTATTGTGCAGCTTCTGTAAGTGTCCCTCCAAGGAGGAGACATCAAGTTCTGTGTCACCATACAGGTAGTATTCCAGAAGAGCTTGATATATGAAGGAGTACTGCATCTGTGGTTAAAATAAAATCTGCTCACATTGGTAACACAGGAAGACAATAAGCAACTGGTACTGTACAAGGTGTTATTTGTGATATATGTAAGGTATAAACCACGACAGGCTGTGCAGTTCCCATGATATATATCACACCTGGGGAGGTGATATTAACGACCCCAGAAGTGGTATATATCATCGGAACCGCACGGTTTATACAGCTTATAACATGGCTAACTGTCATTTGGGGGGATGAAAAATAATTAAAATAATTAAAACACATTTTAAATTAAGAGAAAACTAGAAACTTTTATTGTGTATACATCCATGCCGGTAATTCGGGGGATGGTTTGTGGACTTGTCTTTATCTGCTTTTCTAAAACTTTTCATGACTGACAGGAATACATTCTTGTTGGTTTTAAACTCGCTGTCAGCAGAGATGTTAAAACTTCTACTGTTAAAATATCTATTTGGTCCAGCTCAGCGTTATAAAACTGGAGACTGAATACTGGTCCTCAGTTGAACTTCTTGCACTAGCATAAAACTCCCTTATGTTGTTGAGATTTTTTTTTACTTATTTCCTTAAAATGAATGTCCATATTTTTTTCTTTAAACCAGTCTTTAAGTACATTAACAGCCCATGCTGTAGTTTTTTTGTGTTTTTTTAAATCTTTGTTTTCTTCTATTTCATTTAGTTATGTGTCTACTCTTCACAGTTGCTGGTGCACTTATTTTATTTGTATTTATTTTATTTTTTCAGGTGGACTGCTGTCTTCACCCAGTCGGTGTACCAGTTACATCCCCAAATATATTAAAGGAAATAGGTGGGATGTCACTCATTTTTGGCAGTGGTTTTGCAACTAATAACAAATAAAACGGCAGTTTGTCATAGAATTTAGAATGCATTGGTACGTAGTGATTTATTCAGTGTGAAGCGGCTCATTGGTATGCAAGCCATGGTATACGCTATATATATACACATGGTATATATAGGGCAGCAGTGTGGCGAAGTGGTTAGGGCTCTGGACTCTTGACCGGAGGGTCGTGGGTTCAATTCCCGGTGGGGACACTGCTGCTGTACCCTTGAACAAGGTACGTTACCTAGATTGCTCCAGTAAAAACCCAGCTGTATAAATGGGTAATTGCATGTAAAAATAATGTGATATCTTGTAACAATTGTAAGTCGCCCTGGATAAGGGCGTCAGCTCAGAAATAAATAATAATAATAATAACACGGTCCTGTGATGCTGTTTAACCAATTAGAGGCTGGTATTTTTCCAAGCTGTTTTTATATATATATAAGAACACATATCATAGTTGGCAGCATGTATCACAATCTCTTAGCTGTCTCTCAACAACAGCATTACCATTATGGTGCCCCGCATTAAGCTTCATGAAGTTATCTATCTGAAGTTCCTGTTGTTACACTGTTTTGCGGGTACATTTGTATGCAGAGGCTCAGTGGTTAGTGCTAAGGCTGTGAAGGACAAATTTATTCCTATACTGTATGATTGTTTTCAATGAGATGTATCTGCTTACATCAGTCTGAACAAGCTGTGAACGCTGCTCTCGTATTCTTGACACTAATGCAAACACGTCCACTTTCTGCTCTGCGTGCATCATGTCAATCATAGCGTCAATCACGATAAAGGTCCCTGTCCTGCCCACGCCAGCACTAGCAGAGGAAGAAGAGTGGAAAGAAATGAATGTATGATATAACACAACTACATCAATATACAATGAATGATCTATACAAAGTATACTGTTATTACAAAGCAAATAACATATAAAACACATGATTATATTAATTATGCTGCTTTGGCTATTTGCATTCACAACCTTGGTATTATTTAGAAAAAAAAAAAACATAATTTGAATTGCCAATGTTGGCCAACGTACATCATATGCTGTGGGTTACTACAAATTAAAAAAAAAAAAAAAATTATAAACCTAAATTAAATCCATCTTTAACAAACATACAATTGAAATTGCTTTTGGTGTATGCATATGTTATCTATTAAAGCATACCATCCAATGTTTGCAGTCTTGTATTTCTTTTCCATGTCAATCACAAGTACTGTTAGATCAATATTGGAGCTTGGAATTGATCAATATGTGCAGGTGAAGCAGTAAAGACAATTCTGGATGCTATATCAGAATGCAACAGAAGATGGTGCTGTTGAGTAACATGCAAGGTTTAGCTGTTTATCCACTGGCTCCATTCAATAAGCACCTGCTAGTTTTTAAAAGCAAAGCGCAATTCAGCCAGACAGCTACCTAATGCTGCAGATTATCTATGTGTAAGTTTACCCTTCCTTATCTTTTTTACACTCTCATTCTATTACAAAACAGTGTTGCAAGTGTGAAGAAGTACATTGTGACAGGTGGGAATAGTTGGGAGACACACCTCCCATTCAGAGAAAATGTAGGCTATACTGGAGCTGGTAACTGTTACTGTACCTGCAGTGAACCACAATGGGGCCGGCAAAGGAGGGGTTGACTGTCTTTACTTTCTTTAGAAACTTGAGCATTCCGATGGGTGTGAAAGGCACTCCAAAATCAGGCCAGCTGGTGAAGTGAAGCTGCGTTATCAATCTGGGGGCTTTGGAGCCCTCACTGGTCTGCTGTATGAAAGAACGTATGAGAGAGAGAGTATGAGGAACAAAGGGATCTCTCTCGAATCTCCAGCAACAAAGCCCTGCATAACCTACACAACATGCTTCTAGTAACACTGCAGAAAAACTGCTTTCAGGCATTGAAAAACAAACGAATGGAAACATGCCGTCAACTTACGTCAGCATTGCAATGTATTGCTATATGTGTATTTATCTCAATGGTGCCTTCATTTCAATGGTGTTAAGAAACTCTTCTTAGAGAGAGCTACTATTTTGAATAATTACTTACTTACGTCTACACAAGATCTGACTACATTAAAGAAGTCATTCTGTTTCTTTGACTGGCTTCACCTCATGTAAGCTCTCTACTTACATACTGTACACAAAACTTGCGTATGGTGTAGTCCACGAGGATTGTGAAATCTTCCACTACAACACGAACATTTCCATACGTCCAGCAGCCTTGGTCAGGCCAGTACTGATCACATTTATCCTGCAGCAATGAAATATATGTTACAGTATGGATTCGTGCTCTGCTGTCATCAGTGGGACCTCCGTGTGAATGACATATTTGGGGAGAGTCAAACTGTTTTGTTTCTAAAACAAGATAGTACTTTTTTTTTGATACATTGAATAGTCTTATTCTAACATGTTCAAACATCCTTAAATTGATCTTTCGGCTATAAATAGTTTTATCGACTGTTACTTAAAAATAAAATACCATCTTTGTTTAAACAACCATGTGCTAAATAATGGAACAAACAGGACCAATTTACAGTATAAGTAAGTCATGTAATATTAAAAGTATATTTTCAGCAGTACAACCCAAAGTATGCATATGCCTTGATGTGATCTTACACAGTACAATACAGACTACAATGTCATTGCAATAATATATACAGCCAACCCTATGGCCAGTCACTGATTTTTATTACATGAGAGAACTGTGGCTGTTTTTTTTAATTCATATTAATATTGGGCTTGGCTGTCGCCAAGATAAAATGAGATAGTAGTGGTGGGGACCAACCAAGAACTACAGAACTGCATTCCATAAAACTGAAGGAGAAATTACTATAAGGAGAGGCTCACTTTTAGTTAGTGTTATACCCTATGTGAGCTGTATTAACCTTTACTTTATGATTGATTTCAAGTCTCCTCTAAGACATTATTAATCTAATCTATATTCATTTTTGCTTACTCGAGCCGTTTGACAAATGCTTTTCTTTAAAAATATATACATATTAGAAAATGTATATATATATATATATATATATATATATATATATATATACACACACACACACACACACATATATACCTCTTTTCTTTCTTTTAAATTTGTTAACATAACAATAGTTGCAGATTTCTGTTCCCAGATCATTCTCCAGAAATCTGCAATGGTTTCTTGCTTCGGACCTGAAATCAGCAAGGAGTTTTACAGGTAGGTGACACATACACAGTAGAAATTGAGACATATCTTTAATTTCTTTTTGGGCAGAATAAATCAAATAAAATACCTTGTGCAGCTATAAATCTGTTCTTTTCCTTGTATCCCTGGTTAATAAAAAATATATATTAATAATCATGACAGAAATTGGCAAATCTTAATCCGATTTCCTTGAGTGAGTAACAAACAACAGATAAGTAACAAACAACAGATCAAGGACTTACATCGATGTAAGAGGCATTTATATAGTCTGAACAAGGATTGCCATCAATCTGCGTCAGAATCACCCTGGAATGGTCATCTGCGAAAATAAAAATAATGTAATAATGTAATGTATTCCAGTTTTCAATGTGAAGCTTCTTGCAGGACTATGGGATCTATTCCCAAAGTTTTAAGGAATGTTTTTTAATAAAATCAAGTTCTGGTTTGTTGATGGTTTCATTAACAACAGTAAAGAACAGTTTCACAAATATCTAATTTATTTCATTCATAAAAACAGACTTTGAAATAAATAAAAAAAAATAAACAACTCATGAGTTAATGCTTTGTGACTAGCGCCCTTTATGTCCTTAGGTAACATTTGATTTATAGTGATATGCCACATCTGTGAAACTAAACGTAAGTCAATAAAAAAGTAAAAGCAACAATAATTAACTTTCTGTAAAATGGATGGCATTTAAAATTACAGGGAAGTAATATTATCCAGAAAAAAGCTTCCTTTGTACATTTAGAAGATTTACTTAAGTTCACACCTAAAACCTGCATTTTCAAACAAGTTATTGTGTACACCCAGATCAAAAAAAATAAAATAAAAAAGCCCCAGGCATGAAAACAGCCTTATGGTTTCTGCATTAGCCATGACGTAACACATTTCTGTTGTGCAACGAAGTCAGAAGGGCTCCAGTGAGTCTTCAGCTGCTGACACTATTGCAGTCCCCGCTAGCCAGCGGATCACCAACACTGAATAGCATTACGAGTTTGAAACAGGGCACAGTATGAATAACAGCGACCACAATCTTGCTGGAAAGAATGATCCTAGAAATGGCATCCTATACCACTGTAGTAAACCAAAGAGTTGATTGGTATAACAACGGTTGTTTGTTCCAGCTCGTAAAACAGGCTGTTTTGAATGGAACAGGTTTTATTTGTGTCAGTTTAAGCTTTGTGTTGATCTGTGGTTAAACCACATGCGTGTGCCTCAGCTGCCTTTTCCTGTATCATTTCTTTTCTAATTTTTTTAATGAAACAACTCACATGGAAGGATGTTTGGATATCTGTTTTTTTCTTTGTTGTCTTCTCTGTTGGCCTCCTCACATGTGCCTTGTGTGTACCCATTTGGCAAAGACTGCAAAGGAACATTAACAAGTGTGTCAGTAAAATACATCCCGCGCCACAGCTATGAATACCAAATTAGAGCTGTTGGCATGGTAGGAAAAAGTAGATAGCTCATTACTGTGGAGTGCCAATGCTGTGAAAAAGAGGGTCGCTAGGTTTAAGGTACTTGGAGTAAAATGTACATACAAATTAAAGTATGTAATTATAGATGTATGCTTGGGCACCTCCACTATACAGTATTCTATTCAACAACAGTACAACTGCCATGCCGATGTCAAATTGGCCAACAAATTCCCGCAAGTAACCAAAGTAAAGAGGTCTAATGCAATTTCTCCAGATTGGGTGCGAGGAAGTATTGGTTGTACTGAATGAAACAGTCATTACCTTATTAGGTAAGGCATTATTAGTGTTCTGTTGCCTTTCCAGGATTCAGATACACTATGGCACAGACCACAGTTTGCGGTAACAATCCAGGTCAAATCAAAGGAAATGCAGATTATTTAAACACAAGTTCTTGGTTATTAATATTACCTCAATACAGTTAAGACAATAGACAAAGTTTCTGATATTTTTCCTCAAATTAAGGCTATTTATACCTATCTCCCTTTAAAAACCCTATCAATAATTTCCAGTAATATGTTTGCATGTTCCACTCTTGCGCCCATAGACAAGCCACTGTCATCCACTGGCAGTCCCTGATTCATGCCATCATTGTAAATTAACCACAGATGTATAATACCATGGACTATGAACACTATTCTTGTTCCTCTACATACAGAGTTTACTTCTCCAAACTAACTTTCAAAGAGGGAAGTTAGCATGTGTAATTCATTGGAAAACTGAAAACCCATAGAATGTCTACTGTAGAAGTCTTTCGAAATCCGGGTAACAGTTTCCTTGTTTTGTCTCTTATCTCCATGACTAAATTATCCTTCGTAAAAGGTATCATCAAGTCAGGTCTACTGAGGTGGACCTGACTTGATGATACCTTTGGTGAAAAGCAATCATTTTAAAACACATACGTTGAACTCCTCCCGGAAGAGTTTTCCGTCATCGGCAGAGTGTATCCTGTACTCCTCCTCCAAGCAGTCAACAGGAATGGGGAAGTATTTCTTAGAAGCAGACGGTGATCTTGTGAGGAGCATGACAGTCTGTTGTTCTGCGATACGGAAATACTGTTATTAGCATTCACGGTAACAAGTGTATGACAAATATAGTAAACACTGTAAAAAAAAAAAAAAAAAAAAAAACAACAACACACTTTATATGATTTCTGGATTTAGCACAAATGAGTGCTTCCTCATTATAACTGAATTGTCTATTATATTATAGCACCCATTAATCCCATAATAACAAGCACCACCTCTGACTACAGGCCAATGAGTTATAAAGGGAGCACTGTTTGCATGAACCCGCAAGCGCTGGATTCATAAAACTTACCATGGGTTTCACAGCAACCTTTTTTTTTTTTTTTTTACTTGAATATAACAAACACACAGTTCCATATAATGTAGGACTCGCAATTTCAAGAATTTCAGCATAAAACCATTCCGCCCTATGGAATTTCTGAAATTAATAGACACCGTTGTTGAGTTGAATACAGTTTAATACAGAAAACCCATAAAACACATAAACCCCCTTTCTTTAAACAGCTGCCAATGAAGTTGAAGTCCTGTATAGCATTTAAGTAAGTAAAGGTTGTTATAAAAGATACTTTGCAGAAAGAATACTTGAAAAAAGTATGTTTTATGCTCATGCTTGTTGCTGTTATCAAGCATACAGTATTAGGTGTATGTCCCCTGTGGATATGAGTAGCTGCAGAGACTGCCTGTGGGTTGCCCTTTTTGTAAGAACTACCTACCTGCCTCTTCAGGAGACTGGGAGGGCAGTTAACCCAGTGACCAGCGAGTCATTCTCTTCTAAAGCTGGCCCAGGGTTCATGTAGAATCGGTCCTGAGAAGCCCAGCCCAGTTAGTACTGAACACGATCCTAAACACCACCTCCCAATGACCGGCTACTACAGCAGTTAGAATGTGGTGAGTGAAGAATGTGAGTGTGAGGCAGCAGAAGGTGTTTTACACAGGCCGAGATGTATTGGTGGCACAGAGAAGGAGCATTGTTTATACCTGACCTTGAGAGCACGGTGTGCTCAGCTCTCCAGCATTGTCCTCCTGAGCTTTAATGAGGTCTAAAACATAACAGCAATTAGAGGAAAAAAATACAGGCAACTAAGGAGCCCTTATCAACTTCAAATCAAGCAACAGGAACACAGTAACACACAGGGGTGTTCAAATATAATATCTCCACACCTTAGGGGGATTGTACGGCACTAGGCCAAGTAGACAAACAGAAGTACATATTTTTGGAATGAAGACCCTAAAAAGAGGAAATTTCAACATGGTATGAGGTCCATCTTCATGACTAATGCTGCAGTAGCAAAGTTTATTATTGGAACTGGTACCATGTGGAGGCAGAAAACGGAAGCAGTGGACGTGCTTAATGTGAACAAGCTCTTCTTTACTGCTGCTGTTGCTGCTGCTGCTTGCAACTGTGGTGGTAATGTCAAAACTCAAGCCGTGGACAGTGATACACACACAGGCTTATTTATATGGTTCTCAAAGTCATCTCAAAGCATCCTCCCGTAATCCAGTAGATACATGGATGTTGAATGTGCAAAAAACATGTACCTCGTAACACTCTAGTTACTGTTATCAGATCTGAAGATAATATAACAGAATTAATCAATCACTGCTAATATCTAACCCTGTCCTGATCAATTTGCACAAAAGTTTGCACAAAAATATACTATTTGTCAATATGTATTGCTAGTTTGAAGTATGAATTCAAATCTTTTTTTTCTTTTTCCTGAATGAAGAGGTGGCTCTAGTCATGGCTGCAGTAGGCTGAGAACCTTGTGATGAGGAGTACAGTACTATCCTAGATATTATCAGTATTTCAAATGAAAAAAGCAGAACCTGTCAAACTGAACCTACATTAAACAAGCAAACAGCAAACAAAATATAATAAATATGGTGAAAAAGAGGTTCCTGTACCTTGTGTACTTTATTTACCTAATTGAATCAAATTAGCTTTATTACCTCATATATATATATATATATATATATATATATATATATATATATATATATATATATATATATATATATACACACACATACTAGTGCTGTCAGTTAAGCTTCCAAATAGCAATCAATTAATTGGGCACACAAAATACAATTGTTCAAAAAATGATCGATGATTGTACCGCCCACAGAAATTTTCGCTCCCCTCTATATACACACACACACACACACACACACACACACACACACACACACACAAATATAAAACACAACCTTTCATATTATGCTCCAGCAGACTTTATTTACTTTGTCTGTGTCTATGTGCGACTTCTGACTAAGCCTCCCCATATAAAACAAGTGTCAATTTCAGTCAGATACAAAGCTACAGAACAAGCTACACCCCACAGGAAACACTATACTTATCTCCTAGATTAAAACATACCACATAAATAACCTGTTTTGTACATCAACCAAACAAACCTTACTTTAAGAGCTCTTTCCTTGTGAAGTGTACAGCTAACCAAACTACTAAATAATTAAGCTTGTAAATCTACCTTGTTCTTCTAAAATGCCATTTGGTATCTTCTTGTCCACAGTAGTGACATCTGCCTTCCTCTGTTTTCTAAACCTACAAGGTAAATAAATCAGAAACAAATATTAACAGACTACATTTCTAACTTGCACAAGGTTAACAGGTCTTACTATAAAATATATGTATATATATATATATATATATATATATATATATCCAACAAACCATCTAAAACTTGAAAGCTTGCTTCTTCTCATCAGAAATCCAGAGTTAGTTGGCTACATACAGTATGTTGTTAACCAGTTGACAGGCTTCAGCTCAGAAAATGCCCTTCCTGGAAGTTGGTTTCAGTTTGTCTCAGAGAGGCTTACTGAGTAATCTGGGCCTCGCCTAGGGGGCGGATACAGGAACAGCACTTGTCTCAGCTAGCAATCCCCATAGCTCTCTGAGAACGCCCTCTTACCTGAGAAAATAGACAGCTGAAAGAATGCAGATTAGAAGCAGCAGGAGCAGCACCAGGAGTGGCATGACAATGTTTGTGTTCGAACCTGTGTTCGAATCTGTGTTCGTTCCAGGATCTAAACACAAAATGCTGATATTAGTATACCAGGAAGAAAAGAACTAGTTTCAGCCACCACTAGCAAGTCAGATTTGAGTCTGGCACTACTCTCCTGGCCTATAAATTGTGCAGCATGCCGGGTTTAAGCTGACACCTGGTTTAATTAGCTGCTACAACAATGTGAAGTTTAGATCCGATACACCTATCATGCCTTAGTTTACATTTACAATCAAACCCCTTTAATATCACTCGTATTAATGTCACCCTCCACTTGTTATGAACAGATTGAAATGTCCTGGCCAGAATATAATGGGAGTCGATGGGGACAAGCAAACAGTTCTACAGATGACTTTGGTTATTCTCAGACTCCCACACCATGTGAATATAAAGTAGTGTAGCACAATATTACCACAATGTGTACGCCTATGTTAACAGCTTTCTGGCTTTGATTATTCCAATGTGTTGTACATGTACAATGTTCCTGTTTTTGTATATTTTGTCAGGTTGTTGGTGAATGTCAACCACGTATTCGGAGTCTAGAAATTATATTAAAACTGTACTTTTTTGCAGACGTTCCTACACTTCCTGTTCTGCTATTTTTCTTTAGCTGTAACCTTCCTCTCATAACCACTCAGACTCGGGAAGGAAACCACGCTGTTCTCAAGAGATTCTAATGATTGGTCCTGCTTCTTTTTTGATGGCTGTTTGCATTCATGGATCTAGTTCTGCACCAGACATTGGCAACTCCATACTAGATCCAGCTGCTGCACATTTTGGTTTATTTTTAATATGCCAAATATGGTAGATCATGCATTACCAATTTGAGCAATCTGAGATATGAATATGTTCCCACATGGGTCAAATGTGCCCTGTTTATGAAACTCTTTGTTAACTTTAACCTATGTTATTTCCAAGTTCTCTGGAGTGCTGTGGCACTTTTTATGCCTATTTTTATTAATTACATTGTTCGTTTTAGAGTGGTTTTCTTAATTTATTCTAATTTTCAAAGCACTTCTTAACCTAACCAGGCCTAATGGTTTGTGTATACTACAATACACTGTGCTAGTATACATGCCAGTTTCTGTTATGCAAGTATTGGCTAACACTGCTGCTGCTGCTACTGCTGCTGTTGTTAGTTCAAAACTGAAGAACTTCAGCAGGGAACATCTGGTTAGAATGCCATGTACTGTAATATATATCTATTATGTATAGTGGGAATTCTCCTCTATCTACGAAAGGGACTGGAGAGCGTCAGAGAATCCTGTCATGTCATGATTTGGAGCTGGTCACAAGGGGAGAGTTTAGTGTACATGCTTTCGGTGCTCTTCTGGGATTTTATGACTAGCTCTTTACCAACACATTCCAAACAGAATATTCCATGGTTCACATATACACATCAGGCTAGGGAATATGCTGTGATGCATATGGATAATTGGTGGGAATAACTACTGTCTCACATGGTGCGGTTTCGTGATGATGTTTCTTGGTATTTCTGCATACTTTCAATGTGCATCATCAGATTTTAAATGGAGCCGACTCAATATGAAGTGTCTGTATTCCCATCATTATTTACTTTGACTCGGATATGGAAGATTATAACCACTTGATAACATTCATTTTAGTTTTACAAAACAAGCATGGAACAAAATGGCAACTGCCCTTCAATTTTGAGAGACTGGAAGTTTGAGTATTTCTTGATGTTTTATTCATGTTACTATAAAGCAGCGATGCACAACTCGGTCCTGGAGAGCCGGTGTCCCTGCAGGTTTTCATACCAACTGCATGGTATGGTTAGAACAAAAACCAGGAGGGACACCGGCCCTCCATGACTGGAGTTATGCAACACTGCTGTAAATGAACTATGTAAATAATGAGATACACTGAACTTAAACTGTATTACGCATGTAGGACTGATACAACTGGTTAGCATTTCCCCTGCACGCATAGCTGAGTCACCTAAATCTCAAGCGTTCATGCTCGTCTGCTATGGTTATGTATGCTACAGTCACGCTGTGTAGTATTTTGAGACAGTCTGAACAGATCTACTCACTGTTGCTGGTGCTGTTTGAGCCTGTGTTGTTTTGGGCCAGTGTCATGGTGGTCAAGGCAGACAGAAAAAGACTCGAAGCCAGCAGTGGCACATGAAACGGGTCCATCATAACTCTGCAGAGAATTACATAAAATGATTAAGCTCCTCCAATTCAAGATTGATTGAGGAAACCATTACGCAAAATAAAGAAACCACTTTTGTAAACACCCTGAATTTACAGTAAACAGGTTTGCAATATTGTACATACATTACTTTTTTATTCCCAAGAACTATATAAGCAATACAAAGACATCACTTAAAACTCTGCTTTCACCAGATATGCTAACAACCTGCATCACCACTACGATTTTATACTTGACATGCTTTTCCTCACCAATTACACTTTTGCACAGTATTTGCAATGCAACTGATAATTCATCCTTACTGTCTTTTCCCCTAATTTTTCTTTCCTGATTTCAAAAGACTTTTTTTTTTTTTTTTAAAAAACAAAGTCTACTATAGCTTAAAAAATGTTGGAGAAATGCAATGCTTTATGGGTGGAAATTGTTGTAAAGTAAAGACAGAGTTCAGGTGGAGAGATATTTTTTCTGAAGTGTGCAATTTCTATGCAGACCCCCAGAGGGCGCACTTAGTGTGTATTAGTTTTAGAACTGTACATGACGTTGATTTATTTAGCTTCTAATGGTGTGTGTGTGTATGTGTATATATATATATATATGTATATATATATATATATATGTATATATATATATATATATATATATATATATATATATATATGGTGATGAACTCCAGTTAGTGAAATGGATGCAAAAGGTTTGATTACTAACTTACACAACAGCCTTTTCTAAGCCGTGTCATTTGCAGAGAAAAGCAATCAGTGCATTCCAAGAAATATTAACATATTGTGCACACAGCCCAGTGCAGTACTACCACGCTTTCTCTGGAAGACATGACACTAGCCAGGAAACAGAAGGGAAAAAACATAATATGCAGCAAGGAATGTTACAACAATACAGGATGTTCCTTACGTCTGTGTACAATAGGGTGACATGAATGTGTGCCAGATATCACTCTGAATGCTTGATATCATCATGATTCATGCATAAAAACCAAATGCAACCAACAAGAACAAAGGGAATCAATTCATAAAATACTGCAGCTCAGATAATTGGGCTACACTTGTTTTAAGCAGGCTGTATGTCCTTGGCATAAACAGGAAGTTTGTGAATTGCAATCTGTTTGCAAACAGGCATTATGCCAGGGTCTGAATCACAACCACTGCTTACACACAAGGCTGTTCTAAAGAAGTCAATAATAAATATATACTCTCCCCTGCAAAATAAACGGATAACAGCTTGTTCACACTGATTGCATGCTGTTTTTGCTCTGTGCTGTATAACGAAGCGATCTACTGTGGTTATATTTAGGAAAAGATCAGAAATGTTGGCAACGAGCTGAGGCTGTGCGACCTCAAAGCTCTTCCTTTTTTTAGGGCAGCATTTCTCCAAGGATATTATCTAACAGAGTCTTGAATGACCCAAATGCTTTATCCTTTACAACCTCATCTCAACACTGTTCCGCGCATTTACAGTTCCTTGAAAAAACTTAACTTACCACTTGCTTTTAATTCACAAAAAAAACACGAATCCCTTTACAAAAGAAAACAGCTGTTAAGAAACTACACAGTAGAACAGATTTGTTAAGCTTTTGTAGTTCTGGTTAACATACTGAATTATATATTTTATTTTTGATAGAAAGAAACACCTGATACCTGCACTTGCATAATCCTAATAAATCCGTCAGTTGCACATTTAACAGTGAGAACTTTCCCATAACCCTTGTTCCAGTAAACCAATAATTCCTTCATGTGTGCATCACATACCACACAGCTGCGGGACTCATGGAATGCAGAAGTGTACGTAGGAAGGAAATCCTGTTAGAATAAAATTAGCTTTCAAGACATCAGATACCAAATATCCTAATGTTACAAGATCTACAACTTATTCCCTGTCTTTTTTATTCTGTTACCGTGACAACAAATGAAATGCTTCAAGATTGTCCCAGGTGTTCTGGTAACATAACCAGAACCCTCGATAAAGTTAGAGTGTTGTTATGTACTGCTGAGTGTACATGAGCTCTTATTTTATTGCTACAACTGTGGTAATTATTTATTCTGCTGCTTAAAGTCATTTAAAGATGACTGCTAAGATGAAGAAAATATACTGGGTTGCATTTTTTAACATGCACCCTCTGTAATACATGCACATAAGAGCTACCTCAGGCTGCATGTTTTATATAAAAATATAAAAAAACACCATATTATATACTGCACTATGTAGGGTGCCTTGTATATAACACACAAGCAGAATACATAACTTTGCTAAAATGGATTGTACTGTGTAAATATTGTGAATATGTAACCCCACTCAAACCTGTAGCAATCTTTGTGCTTTCCATCACCACTGCTAGCTCAATTGAATAATATGTTCTGGGGCTGTTATTAAATTTCCTCTTGCTGGTTCTTCACCAGAACGGTGATTTGAACTGTAATTAGATCCGCTCTTCCTCTGAAATGCCACACTCTCACTCAGATATCTGTCTGGGGCTATATGGATGTTTTGAGGTTATTAGGGGGACTGACTATATTCTGCATTTTAAACTAAAATACATGCAAATAGTGGGACACATCATAAATAAAGAATACAGGAGTTCAATAACACCATTAGATGACTGGGAATTTCACATTAACTTCTTTTCATTCTGAATCAGAAATGAAAAAGCAAGGGTATGTTATACAACAAAAACACCACAGTATACTATAAGGAATACTCCGACACACAGAAATTCTCCTCAAAGGTGTAAAACAATGACAACATACTACTAAAATTACAAATGTGACTTTTCTTAAGAAAACACATGGCTACAGATAGGCCATGGTGTTAGAATGGACAGTACAGGAACCCATGTTAGTGATCTCAGTGGAGCTCACCACACATACAGCTATAGTATAGATACTTTGCAGTGCATATGCTTTGTATACGTTGTGCAGCCTTGTAGCCTTTTCAGCCGTGACCCACATCAGAGCTAGTATTCACTTCTGAAGTACTGGATCATCATTACACTGTGCTTATAGGGCAGGCTTTAAAATGCTGTCGCTTATAACAATGTTACTGCAGCTTTTAGAAACCCTCTAGTAATTATCAATTCATTTTGTGAGAAGCTGTTAAAGTGAACATGGCCCTGGCGGAGCTCAGTGATGTGCATTAACAACTTACTGTACAAGATTATATTTATAAGACAATATGTATCTCTGTTGCACAATAATACTTAATGCGCTTTTCTTTAGTTTTTTTGATCAAGCTGAATGTCGCCTCATGACTGTAATCCACTTACAGATCAGATAAGCCGAATGAAGAGATGTGATAGCACAGTGAATTTATAAAGACAATGAACTAAAACATGTTTCTCTGACACAGGAGTTGATTTAAATAACCTATTGCAAGATGACGAGTTGTTTTTCTATTGTTCTTCTATTTTCTATGTTGCTATGCTCAACGTAAAGGCAAGCTTGTAGAAGGTTACTTATAAGGACACATTCCTTATTTGGGTTTGGCATATTGTACTCTTCTGTACCAATGTCTGTGTAATCTCTTGTAGTAATATATCTTATTAGCAAGAGAGAGAGGGTACAGGAGGATACCAACCTGTAATGGAGAACAATTAACAAAAAAAAAAGAATTGTTGAAGAATGATGGAACCACAGGTTAGGTATAAAAGGGTTATTTAGAGCTCTTTTGTTAGAACTCAGGAAGAAGAGAAGACAAAATTGGTAATGCATTTTTTGTATTGCATGCTGTTCTGTAAGTCTAATTAACAATTGTGTAGTCCAGTAGTTAAAGTGTGATCCAGTGGTTGAAGTCCAGGGCTTGTAACCAGAACGTCACCAGTTCAAATCCCACCTCTGCCACTGACTGACTCACTGTGCAAGTCAGTTCACCTCCTTGTGCTCAATCCTGCAGATGAGATGTTAAATCAAAGTCCTATAGTAAGTGACTCTGCAAACAATGCACAGTTCACAGCCTACCTCTTAAAGCGCTCTGTGATGGTGGTCCATTATGAAAGGCGCTATATAAATAAAAATAAAGATATTATTATTATTATTATTATTATTATTATTATTATTATTATTATTATTATTATTATTATTAGCATTAAACTGACTAATTATTGTATTGAGCGAATCATTCTGGATTAATCCACAAGACACACACCAATGAGCCAGTTAACAAACTTGCTGTCCACTCCACTGGGTATGCCACAGCTGGTTTCAATGAGTCAGTTAACAAACTTGCTGTCCACTCCACTGGGTATGCCACAGCTGGTTTCAATGAGCCAGTTAACAAACTTGCTGTCCACTCCACTGGGTATGCCACAGCTGGTTTCAATGAGCCAGTTAACAAACTTGCTGTACACTCCACTGGGTATGCCACAGCTGGTTTCAATGTGCCAGTTAACAAATTTGCTGTACACTCCACTGGGTAAGCCACAGCTGGTTTCATTTAGAGCTTTTCACAGCACCAGGGAATCCCTCTGAATTGCATCTCAGGATAACCACAGTGTAGGTGGCTGATTCGATCGAGGGTGGTTTCCCAGTGCTATAGGGTGCTCTACATAAATAAAGCTGTGGCTTATCCCAGTGGGGTTACAGGTATAGGTTGATCAAATTAACCGCTTAGTTTCTTATAGCGTTACTTAACAATTTGAGATTGCTAACTGATTTAAAATCAGGCTGTGATGTTTTGATTTGAGTGGAAATGGCCATTATTTTCTACAACTGTCAGCGGAGTACTGGCTTCATTACATCATTACAGCGGAATGACGATACAAACCGAATCTGTCTATTAGATATCACTAATGAATCCTTTCCTCTAAACACTGCTGAAACATTTCAAAGCCCAGTGTTCCATGCTTCAATGTAATTATCAATTACAGCACTAAAACACATTCTATTTTTTGTTTTTGTCGGAACAATGAAAAACTTTCAGTGTTATCCATAAGATAACCCCAAAACGACTGTTCTGAAAAGCCTGTCCTCACTGATGAATGGTGCTTGTGTGTGACGCTACGCAGTACATGGCAGGCTTCTCCATTATTTTACAACACAGGGTCCAGGCATGCTATCAGTGTTTCCAGGGGGAAAAACTGCAGCCTTTAAAACTAACCTCTAAAAACTGACATCCTTGTTTGTAGCCTTGGTTCATTCAACATTTCATTTCATGTATTTTTTTTTTTTAATCTTTGAAACATCTATGAAGAAAAGTCTGTCTATAAGCAGTCTCCCAACACTCTCATGTTGTGTTCTTGAACTATCTCAGTTTCAGAACGACGCAGCAGGATGGCACAGCATCTAAGTTTGCATGTTGGAAAACACCATTAACACCATCCACTCTGAGAAAAAAAAATTAAACAGAAAACGACTAAACCCTGCGCTAACTTTTTATCTGTTATTAACTCCTAAATGCATGTTTTCACTCTGAACTTAACCGCTCCGGTGTTTCACTGTTAGAGTGTCTCCTATCTCGACACAGGTTGGCACCGTTTGAAAACGAATCCATGCACTGATCAAGGGTAATCAAGTACCATTGGGGATATGATGTCATTCCCCAATGAGGAAACAAACCTGGGATTGTAAAGCATTCGTTCCTTCACTTTTAACAGTATTCAGAGATGGGTTGTGTACAGCAATGTGCAACATTAAACATACACCAGAAAAGTGCTTGTAACGCTAATAGAGAGGGGGACACTTGCAGTATCTGAATGGTTCATGGCTCAGTCACATTTATGTGAACCAGTGCCTATTTAAACAGAAGATAACATGCAGGCATCGTATTCTCCTTCACAAGATTAAACCACATGTTTTGAAGTGCAAAGCCAAAGGAAATTTTGTTCTGAAAGGAATAGCATAACTCTAACGGTAACAGAAACAGGAAAGACAGATAGCGACTATAAAATTCCCAACAAGTCCTACCTGTTTCTCTGGCTTGGCTATACGGGGGGTGATGTGGGTAATATCCCCATTTTTTCATATATGCCACATATGTTTATATAATTGCTGAAATGCAGGCTTCTGGTAAGAACCCCTGTTGAGATTTGATCCCACAACCTTCACTCCCCATTAATATTCAAGAAGTGTCCTGCAGTAACTTAAACCCCGAAAACATCCAGGTGACAATCAACGTGCTGCTTAGTGACAGTGAAGAGCTAATTACCTTTCTATTGTTTCAGTCTTTAAATGACAGCAGAAGTAACCTTGAACGCCACTCTAATCTCTCCAGGACAGCAGATCCAGGAAATGCATGCGTTTCATTCTTTAGAAATCTACAAGCTTTGCAGATAACAGTGAAAGAACAGCAGAATGCTAATCACTACCACTGTGCTCTGTGTTTCACTAAGCAGCCAGGGTCTGTGGACCTGATCCTATCAGAATGGTGATTGATTGCAACACCTGAATTAGATATAGGCTATGATCTGATTTCAGGGCTCGAGAATCATTTACTATACAGTACTATATGCATATTACATCAACTCACTTGGCTACTTCTCACTGCTAAATAAACCAATAATAATAATAATAATAATAATAATAATAATAATAATAATAATAATAAAGTTGAAAAACCATCCACAGACAAATTGAGTGGTGATACTGAGTAGGTTTGTATAAACCCTGTCAGTTAAAAATTATCAATATAAAGAAAGACCAACAGTGGCTATATTAAACAGGTAATACAAAAAACACATGGCCAATGGTAAAAGTAATTGACTCGTGTTGTCTGTGATATGAGGCCTCTACTTTCCAACTTTCATTGCTCTACAAATGTTTTTTTTTTTTATCGTTTATTTTAATTTACACAGCAGCACTGTGAAGTGACTTTCCCTGTGTGTGGGGGGGGGGGAGCAGGTATTACTATCAATGTGCATACAAAATTTGAGAAAATGGCCCCACAAAACTCAATATGTCCCTCGTAGCTATGATAACATCTGTATTTTTTTTTTTTTTTTTTTTTTTTTAGCATCGTGAGCTGATTTACTAGATCTGTTCTTCCTTTTAGGATTCAGGTCCTAGTTCCTGCTTTGAAATACTTGCATAAATCTGATAGTTGAAAAAGAAGGCATAGAAGTTTATCATGGAACATCTGAAAAGGGGTGTGGACCCCCTCCTTCTCCTTGACTCAAGAACTTTACTGCCTGAAGTTTACTACTCATCAAACTGACTACCAATTCGAAGATCAATAAAACAGACCAGTATAATCAAACCCTTTTTCTTACGTGATACATACATTTAAGAGACCGTATACGGTGGTATTTAAATGCACCATTCATTTCAAATCAGGGCACCAGCATTGTTGCAGGAGGGAGCATGAACTGGATACACTGGAATAGATGTCTTCAAAACCTGGTTAAACCCTTGATCTTGATGTACCCCCTTTTTTGCTAATAAAGTTCCTGTGCCTCTGTAATTTACTGAATCACTAACAAGTGGCTTTGAGACAATCACTTGAAACCTATTGATATATAACAGCAACCATGGTCGGCTAAAGTAATTGCTTAGCCAATCAAACCTATAATCAAAAGTATGATTTTTGCTGCTTTGACTCACTATCCACTATTCAAATCAGGGCCACTGAATTGGATTGAGATTACTAGAAACAACATGAGTGCAGTGTATTCACGTCACTTTGTAATGAATCTCCTCCTAGCAGCTGATGAGTTAATAATGCAGACATCAACATAAGACACATACTTATCTCTCGCTACAGAGCTTGCTCTTTATTTGAATGGCAAGATGCTCGTCTTTGAACCGTATGGTTTGCGGTCTGCTTTCAGGCCTAGCCTTTCCATTTAATTCAATCAACTGAGATGACAATTCCTTACTGTGGTGTCCTATGGGACAGAATTATATTTTCTGTGGTTGAAACAGGTCATTAAATAACTGTGTTTTTTGCTTTATTATAATCTATAGCTATAGGCTGGCTTCAAAACATGGGATTCTAAAGTCACTCAGAATCTGGATGAGATGCCAGTTCATTACAACTTTATCACCCCAAAGCACAATGGCTCAACCTGAGAGCAACAAGGGCAACACAAAATGTCACTAAACAATCAAGTTATTTGGGGGTACTTAAATTAGACAGTATCCTTTCTACAAAGACTAGGCATTTTTTCTAACATTTACAACACCCCTGAACAGATAAAGAGAACGTCTGTGTTTTCAGGTAAGAAGTGAATCTTATATGCCTGACAGTCTTCACACTGTGTTGTAACTAGTTTACCAAAGATGATATGAGGTGGGCCTGAGTTCACCTGCTCTCCAGGGAATCAGACTCCAGTCTTGCGTTAAGAATGACAGGTAGTGGGTTACGTGTCCAAACAACGTGTTCCTATCTCAAGCTCAGAGCAGCTCAATAGTTTAATCATAGTTACAAAACATGACTTTCCTGTTCGTGTTTGAGCACCTGCCAGGTTTGCACAAACAATGACACATCTTGTCTTTGTGCCTTTTTCCTAACACACAGACAATTGAACAGTCTATCATTATCACACACGTTTCATTAATACTTTTTTTTTTTATAAATGTGGCTTTGTATTGTATGCTCTTGTCAAATTGAATCAGAGTAAGATGACATGGTTCAGAAAGTGAGGTTTATATGGATGTTCCAACTGCAGAAAGGACTTCTCTACTGTTGTATCTATTCCAGCAAAAATGACTATTAAAAATACACCTGTGCTGGCTTCAGCACTCAACGCAACACTTACGCTTCCACTGTAATACAGAGACAAAATAAGTCAGATTCAGTGCTCAGAATTTGGGGGTGTTTGATGGCATCTCTCCGTCTACAGTAACTTATATATGCGTATGGTGCATGTAGGTCTTCTTCATGATACAGATAGTTCTAATTTTGTATTTACAGTCGTGACAGTGATGTATGTCACTGGCATACCTGTTGTAAGAGCTTAGATAGAGATATACAATACATCTTTAGGCTAAAGTGGTTAGAATCATTCTGTGTTGTCTGTTTTAATCTCAAGTTTTAATTGAACCCTGGGATAAACAATGAAATATGTCATCATATTTTACAAAATATGCTCCATATAAATTCTTACCTATATATATATAAGGCTCTATATTTGGTTTCCAGTAATTGAAAACTGTAAGTTATTATTTCCAGACATTTGTAATTCTGTTAGATCAGAGGTGGATACTAAAAACACTACAAATAAATTAGGAAATAAATATGTGCACAAAACTAAAGGGCATGACGAGTGTGCTGAGACACATGAATCTGAAAGCAATGACCAAAATACAGAATGCGCAATCTTGACAGAAATGTTTCAGCACTGTAAAAGTGCCTGTAAATCTGTCTGTTTGCTGGAAAAGTGCTCTGGGTCCTAATTGCAAGAGTTTATACTGTAGATATGAATCAAAGCGCAGTGGAAATGCTGCACAAATCAGTATGAAATGAGACTCGCAAGAGAGGAAGAAAATTACTTTTTTTTTTTTTTTAAGACTGCATTGCATGGAGCAAATACTGTAACTTGGTAACTATACAGCAGTTACCTTTTTTTCATTACAGGACCCCATAATAATATGATATGTTTCACGTAATAATGACATGATCTTACTGCAGTAGAAAAAACAACAACACTGCAATGAAAGATTAGGATATGCTTTTGGGTATGTAAGCACTCGCTGCTTTTTGTGGTTTGTAATATAGATTTCTAGTATAGAGAATATAGTATAGTAAGCAAGCTGGTAACACCACAAGAGGGCTGGCAAAATTTCTTTGCCATAAAATTGTGGAATATCAGCTTATACCAATGTGCCCACTCCCTAAATTTAAATGCATTTTTTTTTTTAACTTAAGAGAAAAACTAAGATAATTCAAACTGGTGTTCCTTTTTCTCACTGATATTGTTAAAAATGATAATTTGATCACAGAACATTATTGTACAACTACTACATGCAAACAACAACTTCAGCCTTCAATTTTAAAAACTCATATCAAGCTATTGTACATGCAATCAAACAGAAAGCACAGAAATAGATGACCCCAACATAAGTGACTAATGGTGTTATTTCCCTATTGGTTACCGACTGATACAAGGTCCACGAATTGAGATGTAAAATGTATATCCTGCAATACTGAAACACTACAGAAGTTGTTGAAAATGTAAGTATTTTATTTCCTTTTCTGCATCTGTCAATCAATTCTTACAGAAAGCCATATTCCTATAGTGAAATGACAATGAAAGGACAAGGCTGATCATTCAGTCCTCGCAAAATTGAACTACTAGTACAGTCCAGTTACGTGGGTCACTTGCACTGTAGTGCTTTATACTCAAGACAAGAGTCTTTTACAGTCTTCAGATTAGATTGGGGTTGAACTACCAAAGTCATTATACAGAAACCAATTTGCTCAGGATGTGCTTTGCACTGCCAATCTTCTATACGGTGGGTTAATCATGGTACATTATTTGACAATCAGTGCCAGAAATCATTACATAATTGCGTAGTTCAAAAGTAGTTTGATACAGCTTGCTTCCTTGTAATTTACCTACTACTGAAAGCCAGCACATTCCTATTAGGCAGAGCTTTCTTTTATATATTTATTTATTTATTTTATTTAGGGCCCCAATGATTTTAGAGCAGAATTGCTGGCATTTTTAATTAGATATTCTTTTCCCTCCTTCAGTGAGGAAATTAATTTGTACTTGTTTTGTAAGCTCTCAAAATGTCTGGTCTGGCCATGCTGCAAAACAGGCAATAGCTCCCCATCTGCTCTGTGCTGCGGACTGTTTCCTGTACAAATAGAAGTCTTCCTGTGCTGGAGTTTTTTTCCCCAACAGAGGGATGAACTTATGCTTGCTATGCAGGAAATAGTCAGGCAAACAGGCATCTGGCTTACAGCACCCCACAACAGAATACAAAAAAATAAAGACACCAGGATCTGCAGTCAAAGAGTTGTGTATCGTCCTTGTCTGAAATCGACACTCCTGGTAGACAATATGCTGTGTTGTCAGTACTATCTTAGGTCTGCAAGCACCTGAGAGGTAATGTAGCCATCCTTTAAATGTATTTGTAAATCTGATGCAATTCAGATCTTTTGCATATTTGATGTACTCTAATCTTCAGGAAGCCTCCAGTAAGCATTGCAGCAAAATGTAAAAAGCTGCAAGTGATTTTTATGCAATTATTTCAGGTAAGAAATTTAAAACA
This sequence comes from Acipenser ruthenus, assembly GCF_902713425.1. NCBI lineage: Eukaryota > Metazoa > Chordata > Actinopteri > Acipenseriformes > Acipenseridae > Acipenser > Acipenser ruthenus. The sequence continues at coordinate 35,053,652 of NC_081201.1, read as the reverse complement.
ATTTGCAACACCTGAGTCATTTCATACAAAAAAAAGCTCACATTACAAATTTATGATTTTCTGTATTAGAAAAATATAGATTTCTGCTGCTAAAAGTCAATACATTCAGTTGACAAGCTAGGTGGAACCCACACCAAAAGTCATATCTGGTAAAACGGCTAAAGAAAATGAAATCCCATTACGATTACAGTACTCATTTTAGAGTATGTGCCAATATACTTTTGATGTTTAATATATTTTACCTTCTGAATAAAACTGTAGAAGAAAATATTTAAATATTTACCTTAGTCTTTCCAGACAATGCAAGATATATCATATTAAACAATAGGCACTGGGAAAATAATTCAAGTATAAAACAACATAAAAAACATGCGGTAACCCAATGCCAAATCTCTTTACTACTGAACCTAAATTAACCCATGGCGTGCTTTAACATTTAAGATTAAGAAAGCTACAGGAGTATTCAGCATGTTAGCATTTAAGCTGTACTTACTTCAAGCATGGAACACGCAATAACACCCCATGTACTTACAATTACTTGAGAAGTAGTGGTGATTCAGATTAGGAAACCCTCCATACCAAGCGGTTTGCTGTTTGACTTCTGGGTGTCTGATATTCACATAGTTATCTCCCTGCGTGCCTTTTTTTTTTTTTTTATCTGGAGAACACAGCCACTGCAGATTCTGTGGTCCGGATGCCAAGGTTCGATAGCTACAATCCAGTGCTAGTAATTTACTCAACAAGACATCCTGATCTTCAGTTAAGCGGGGATCTTAATGGGATTCTCACCACCTGTGCGAAAAAATGTTAAGGAATTAATTAGGTCCACCATAAACACAAGAACAAGAATCAATTCAGCAACCCCCGCCACCCCACTCCCCTCCTCTAACCTTGCACAGTAGGCATTCACAGCTCCACAATCACACCTTTCTGCACAGGGCTGCAGAGATGTAACCTATACTGTGCAGAATAGCAATGCATTACCCTAAGGGAACAAAATCATTAAACCTGAAAGGGTATGAAGCAAGATACTGAACTGACTGTAGTGCTACCAGGAAACTGTTTCCAATTAAAACAACATGTTCAATATGCTGCTTTATAAAGTCATTTTGAGGCTCAATGCAGTCAGAGAAACAGACACTTTAAAGTGAAACAAGCAAAAAAAGACTTTTAGAACTACTTAAACAAGACCTGAATTTCACTTATAGACAGCTCGTATTTATATTGTTGGTGTGGCACAATTAATAAAGGATCTCAATGAACATGAATACAGTAAGTATTGATCAAAAAATAATGACTCACTGCAAGCACATTAAAAAATGTATAAGAACTGACTGCAAAACCTGTCTTGGTATTAATAGAAATAATTACTGTTTTACTGGAAAAAATGTCCAGTATCATCAACCATTGTGTTTGATTTCTGTAACATGGTATAGTAATTGTGGAAACAATCACAATTTCCAGCTAATGCCACACTCCACCAAATAAAAACAGAAGCAACCCAAACCAGGTCTTAAAAACATTGACTGAGCAAAATATACCCTTATAACAAAGTCATTTTCACTGGTTTCATGTTATAGCCTTCTCCAAACATTACTTACAGTATAGAGATTAAGAAAACCACCATATTTCCTTTCACAAACTATACATTTTAACAATATTTGGAAACTATGACCAATTATAATCTTTATAATATCTCAGCTGAGCTTTGCATTGGCTCAAACAGCCACAATGTATTTATCTACCTGGGAATGCTCTGCAGCAAAAGAATTCAGGCCCTCATGCATTCCAAGCAGTTGCTATGGTGACGGTGTAGCATAGCTGTTTAGGGTTTCTACTAGCTTTCACTGCAGTTGTAATAAACATCCACTGTGTAACATTTAAGACTGTCACATTCCTTTTGCTAAATATTAGCTGTCCAATAAAGCAAGGCTTCACAAAGTAAGCCACTGCACAGAACACATGCACTGTGACATTTGACATAATTAGGATTCATGTTTATGGATTGCTCAGTTAGGAACAGTGACTTGTGTAGCAAAATGACAAAACTTGTGTTTTTGAATAGTGATGCCAGAGAATGAAGGACACCAATGTTTGAATAGTGATGCAAAGGAAGAACATTTACTTGCTTGATCAATGTTTCATTAATCTGTGCAGGGATACACATACACACACTTGTTTAAAGGTCTATGATAGGGTTGTATCATTGCCTTTCTTTCAGTTTCTCAACATATTTGACCCTTGATACAGGGTTAAAGCAGAAACCACTTTAATGAGAGTAAGGTGGTCCACCACTCTCACAGAAAGCAGAGATTGTATTAAGTGGTAGTGTGGCTGGTGCAACGGTGTATTTCACTGCAGACACACACAAAAGAGTCCAGGAATTGACTAACAAACACAGTTTTATTTACAATATTTACAAACAAAGAAAACAAAACACCCATCTCCTTTTGGAAAGCTAACTAACTGTACACCTGTACACAGTTTGCCCTAACTACTACAGGATGGCTAAACCGTTGGCCTGTATCACACAGTTTTTAATCACGTATTATAGTTTCTACACCTTCCTTGGGTGACAACAAAGAGCAGGCTTTTGTACATCCGCAAGTAACAATCAACACTCAATTTAGTATTTTCCACATGTGCAGCTTTACATACTTAAAGCATTTGGTTTTTATCTGTTTATATGTGTTCTTAAGAATCGTTTATTAGCGTTTCTGCATTTATGCAAATGTTTAATTTATGTTTAATAAATTCACCAGAATATTTTATTTCTGGGACAGTCTCTGAGCAAACCAAAGGTGGACCGCTAATTTCATCCACCTGAAACAATGAGCTTGTTAAAGATCTGCAATTGATAATCCCCGACAAACTCACCATTTTAAGTTTACACAAATTGTCTGGCAAGCTTTCTGTCCATATTCAAGTACTCAAACCTGGACTCATGCTAATGAGGAATGCACTCTGCTGCCAGTTATAACCGGGACACATTCTACCTGATCACCATTGTGGGTCATTCGTGCTCATGCAATTTGATGTGGATGTTAAACCTGTACAATAATGTACTTAGAGCTGTGCACAGCAATGGGAGAAAAGCATTATTTCAACTCCCTCCAGCAAGAGTGCAAATAGTTTATTCTGTGTGTGTGTGCATACTTGTGTGTACTGTATGTGCCTTTTATTATTTTTTGTATGTACTATTAATTCTAATATGAGATTGCTCTAATTTCTAACAGTGGTATAAAGAAATATACTCAAAATCAGAGAGTGAGGAGCCTGTCGCAATGATGAGGTGGAGGCTTGGTCTGTCCCCCTCACCCTCCCTGTAATCGGCAAGAGCAAATAACTGTACCTCCCTGTGCTCTGTGTAACGCACACATCCGAGATAAGAAGATTAAGCATATCCCACAGTGGGGCTCAGAGCACCTGCAGAGCTGGGATTTCATCTCACCCCTTGATTCAGAAGACTACTCATCGACATTTTTTTATTTTTTATTTAAAGAGATAAGCTTAAAAATGAAGTCATGTGCGACGTAGCTGTGAAAAGGCAAATTTGCATTTAGCTTTCTTCCAGCTGTAGAAATATAATCCAGCAATGCATACATCATGAAAGCTGCATGAGTTCTCAAACCCACTTTTTATTGTTGCTCGATTGTTTATTTCTCTGGGACAATCAGACAGAGATAGCCTGTCTCATTTCCTGAGTACTGTTTGTTTTTTTTAACAGCTGGGTGGGACAGCGAGATGAAGGAATATGCTTTCGGTATCACTGTAGGTCAGCTGCTGAGCTTTTCTGAAACTCTAACAGTAACAAGCTGTATATGTACATTCCCTTTAGGAACAATATTTAAAGATAAAAGTACTACTGTATTACAAACATATGCCAACTCCACAGGGGAAACCTGCAATACTGTAATGTAAATTATACATTAGCTGCTGAAACATGTTTCTATTTACTTTAAACTGTATTATGTAAAGTATTTGTGTTTTACCAGTTCAGCAGTCTGTTTCTCTTAATTATATTTCAATGTTCATTATCTTCCTTCTTAATCCTCCAAATCATATTTTGTTCTCCAAGTCAAATGAACACATCAGCTGATGAGGTCACAGTATTATTTTGGGGTATAATTGTATTAGCAACTAGATTATCCATTAAATTATGAAAGCACTGCAGCTCTAGGCACATAATAGGAAATCATGAATATCATTTTATTTGTCAAAACAGATTTCTAGCACTTCTGTTTCCACACTTCACCAGGAAGAGATAAAAAAAAAAATACACACTGGTAATTATACAAAGGTCGACAGCAACAGTGAGTGGGCCATTTGCCAAAGTGAACAGAATGTGAAATGGATTTAAAAAAAAAAAAAAAAAACACTTCCAACCTGACAGTTGCAATCCTCATCAAAGTGCATCAAAAGTCATGCACCGAGTTATCGTTTTAAAATGAAATTGTTTTTCATTCTGTTTGCTCACAAAAGAAGCAGGCTTAGAGAATTAAGAGACAACATTGGGTATGTAAAGCAACATAAAACACACACACCACCAGCAAAACTAGAATAAATAAGGGGTATAAAAGATACTTATTATAATTTGATAGCCAGATGCTAATAATGTACTGTATGATGTGTATGTATGTGTAACCCTTACTATTAGTGATTTCCGTAGTCAATGCTTTGTACAAGATGTTCTTGTTGCTTATTCTGAAAATTACTATTTGTGTATCAAAATGCAACAAAAAAAAGGGAAATATCAAAGACATGTACTGTAATAAAGGATGATTTATATAGTATCCTGACAGTTATGGATGGTATTATTATTACCATTGCAGTGTGGTAATAATATTCAGTCAATATTTAAGATAGCACCACACACCATGCAACGATCCCAAAAGAATCATATTGAATACAGAAATGTGTGTATGATGATGAGGCCTGAGAGTCTGAAATACATTCAGATAGGTTATTCTGATGCACACACACCCTATAAAACTGCCTTAAGTTTAGCACAACCCCAACATATTAATGTTTTTGAGCCTGCTGAATATGATACATTTATAAGTTTTCCTTGAATGAGACAGAGATTGATGCATGATAATGCGTCTTAAGATCCGTTTATGTTTTTCATCAATAATACAAATGTTTTTGCCTTTTATATAATGCACAATTGACGTTACTAAACGAAACACAAATTAGATGAAACAAGTTTTAAAACAGCAAAGCCTGTTTTGCAACTTGGAGGATCATTTTGTCGAGTACAGTTTATTTAGAAAAGAAAACTGTTCTTCCTGCCTCAATGGCAAATCTACAGGGAAACAAACATGCTGGTCATTTTGTTTATGTGAAAATGTTACTCAGCTGGATGACTTTGACAGGTTTATCATCCAGTTATTCAGCTATATCAGGCTTTGGTCTTGTGTCACTTTGCATTAATGACCAGCAACTGTGCAAGAACATCCAGTCAAGAAAATAACCAGCTTTGCTTCTTGTTAAAGGAATAGCAGCTCTTTGAGTCTGTGTTTCAATGGGTGGGGAATGGAGGGATTTCACTGCAAACGTCTTTCAGATGACATACCGATTTTGTTCCTTATATTTCAAATTATACTTCCATATTTTAGTTTTAGCAACTCAAAGTATTTGGTGAGTAATCTGTCAAAAGATACACAGTATAGACACTTCCACCACCCGTGTATGTGCATGCTTTATTTATAACTCAACCATCAGAGAGCTCCTTCATAGCAAGACTCCATGTAACAACACTGTCAAAATCCAATCATTCTGATTTGACCGTAATTTAAATCCAGGCCTATGTATCTAATGTGAAAGTAATTAAGACCACAAAAGCAAGTTCTGTCTAAGAAGCCAATTTGTTTTATTTATTTTTTTGTCAGTTTTCCCTGTGGAAACTGAGGTACAGTAAGCAGAGAGGATGTGCTTGTTAATGCAGGTAAACTGACTGTACAAAAACAAAAAATATGAAAAGGAGTCATTTGACCATCTGTGTTATATTAGTGACGCGGCCTACCACTGAGTGGGAATAAAACGTTTAGAAAGGAAATCTGCGTGACGCAGGGCAGCGTGAGAACAAGGAATTCAAACCAACAATCTTAAATGACCTAGGAAAATCATTCATAAACAAATGTCTCTTGCTTATATTAATATTTTTTTTTTATATACAAATACAGAAAGTTACAGCTATGAAGAAAAAAAAAAAAACTATGATATATATCCTGTGGGTTTCCCTGTGAGTTTTCTGTATAAAAACTGTGGTGCAACACAGAACACAACATGACACTACTGTACCTCCTCAGGACAGTACACCCTTGTTTTCTTCCTTCCTTTGACTCATCAACAAGCCATTATACACATGTGACACAAAGCACATGATGAAAGCAGGAGCAGCTAAGACCAAAAAACAAATAGAAGGGAAAAAGGGAAGCACGGCAGCAGAACCCACAGGATGTCGGTACACCCAGGCCTCTGCACATTATTTATTTACAACGATCATCGCATTTTCCATAAACTCTTTATGAGACCCTATGAAAAAGAAAGCAGTGCTCAAACTGTAGTTCTGCTAAAGCTCTCCATACCGGTATACAGTATTATGTAGTATCATTTATAAACTTAAAAGAAACATTAAAACATTACTAGCATTCATTTTTTCTTCATTTCGTCGGTTACAATAATTTATTAACAAAGGCACATGAACTGTTAGGTAGGAAACTATGAAGAACACAGATGCCACCTTTTGGAGGTCATTAGACCGGATGGTGTACATCAGTGACTTTGATTTGCATGGACAGTAGCTTTTCAAATTGATTGTGGTGTTGAGATTATTTTTTGAGAGACTTTAGCTCATTAAAAAAAAAAAAAAAATACATAATAATAATAATAATAAAAACATGCTCCCTGAACTTCAAAGCTCAGCCGAATTAATTTTAGGAGGGGGTTGGTTTCTTTTCAAGTCTAGACTGTAATAGAAATCTGCAACAAAGCTGCTGGGAATTAGAATTTGTAAAATCTGTGGTGCCCAAGACCATCCAGAAAGCTTTAATAGATCCCCTGTGTTCTGACAATCAGAAGGAGGAGGGAGAGGGGTTAATTTATCTTGACCAATTTCCTTCTACCTCACTACCAAACTCCCTTTACAAGCATAGAAATGGCAGGCATTTGGAACACAAATGTCTGACTTACATAGTTTACAAGGCAAGTGTTTTTGTAATGATGTTTCTTGATGGTGTAATTCACAGCCTACACATTCAAGTGTCTGACTCTTTCCAGTTAAAACCTTATTTGCATGACCCGGCCTACTCACTGCTGTCTATTATTCTCTGTGCCGCTTTGGGAAGAAAACAAAACCATGGTACAGACAGGAAAAACACACTGTAATACAAGGGTGTTATGGGAAAACCACTGGAAAATGGCACATCACCAATACAGACAGACTCTAGTCTTTACATGGGGACATATGGAAGATGCAAATGCATGATGATCTCATATGAGGATGCCAACTTTCCCCCTCTATAAAGCTATGGGGGGGGGGTTTATTCAATGAAAAATGTATTTATTATCTGTCCATAATTACTTTTTTCAGCTATTTTCAATATTTCATGCATGAAACAGTTAAACATTAAACCAAGTAAACACATACGATACTAAATTATACATTAAGTACCTCACAATTAAGAATTAACCGAATTAAAATGTAGACAATGTTTCCATGTGCTTACCTTGTACAGTAAATGGAACACAATCCAGTAGGATAAAACATTAACAGGTACAGTGTGGAGCAATAATCGTTGGAACTTTGTGAGACCTTTATGATGTACCCAGGCTATAACATTAGTGTCCAGGATATACAGTACAGTACATGCTTTGTCAATGCCTAACAACAACCTCTAGAAACTTCTATAAATGGAACACCTTCAGGGGAACAATCCATGAATGGCTTAGCAAGAGAATTGTGAGTGTATAGTTCACTGTAGTGACCCTAATTTTATATTATATTACCTACATTATAGGACAACTCTGATGTTATGCTTCACGTCAAACATCTTTCACACTATCATGCCACTGCTATCATACCATCAGCTGCTGGTTTACTGAGCCACTGAACAGATTATAATATGGGCAGCAGTGTGGAGTAGTGGTTAGGGCTCTGGACTCTTGACCAGAGGGTCGTGGGCTCAATCCCAGGTGGGAGACACTGCTGCTGTACCCTTGAGCAAGGTACTTTACCTTGATTGCTCCAGTAAAAACCCAACTGTATAAATGGGTAATTGTATGTAAAAAGAATAAATAATGTGATATTTTGTAACAATTGTAAGTCACCCTGGATAAGGGCATCGGCTAAGAAATAAATAATAATAATAATAATAATAATAATAATAATAATAATAATAATAATAATAATAATAATAACTGTACACAATTTGGTCAGTCTAGCTGAAGTGGATCAAATTCTGAAGAGGTGTTTTCTCCTTTTGTGGTTTATGATACATAAAACCCCATGTGATGGTGAAAAGGGCAGCTGCTGTGTGAATGCAAGAGGAGATGTTATTGACACAACCACCCCCCCCCCCCCCTCCCCACCCACTTGAGCTGCAATGACCCAATAACCAAATATAAAAACTCAAACGTATGTAAAGAAAAGATAATAATACAAACTGTTGGTAGTCTACCAGCATCCCCCAGACACATGCAATGTATAACTTATATCAACAAACATTTTCTGTCTTTGCTTGTCACATGATGTTATAATGCTAGATATAAAAATACCCAAGAATACTTAGTCCTTGTGGAATGCAATATTTCCTCACTCACTGATGCTCAGAACCATTACATATAACCTCAGTTTTATCAACGGCTATCCTTTACTTCATTTGTTATTAATGAAACCACATGTGCAGTTTTACTTTCCTATTGTACAGAGGGAAATCTAGGATGTGGCTTTTTTTTCCAAATCTAAGTAGTCAAGTTAATTTCATGCAACAGGAAATAAACACACTGCAGTGTGGATTTGTAGAATGACTCAATGTTTGTTTTTATAAATCATTTTTAAACAGCTGGCAAGTTCAGCACGATCATGCACAGAGAAAAGCCCTGAAGTGTGTTGACCATATTTCAGTGTTACAGTAAGCAATTCAGTTCAAGTTAATTAAGTTCAAACATAGCCAGACAGATGCAGCCACATTAAACTGATTTAACACAACACAATTAATACAATTAAAACATTACTTTTCTTTCTTTTGGTGATAAATGCCACAAGCATGAATCTATCGAAACACGTTTTGACTGACAGTCAAGTCAAAAAGTAATTTAATTCAAAATTATCTAATATACTTTAGTGTGACTCTCACATTTGGTTAATGGCTGCTTAGTTCAATTTGTTAATAGAAGATACAGAATGACTACCACCATTGCTGACCTATTTGAATGCAAACACATGGCGTGTTTTATGTTTGCAATGTAATCTTTTTTTGTGTGATCTGAATTCGGAGAGATCCGCTTTCCCCACTGTAAGATCCATTAATCTAGTGCAGCATGCAGAAAGGTGATAAGCAATAGAAAATAACTTCTATCTGAAAGACCATAAAGGTCAAATGTTAAATATTGGCAACTGACCTTATCCTAGTTACCAATGCATTCATACAGAATAAGAGCATTAATAACCCATGAGAGGTGACGTTATTTGGCATTTCTGCATGAGACTCTGTATTTACTATCCCTCTCCACATAGATAATGCAATTAGATTTTTTTTCAATATGACAATTGTTTTATATACTGTAGCCTACAGAATAATATATGTAGTACAGAGTAGAAAATAAAACTCACTCCCAAGACTAATTCAATCACAGCCACAACCAGCGAGTCTGAGAACAAGATAACCCAAGGCCTTTTCAGCTGTGACACTTTCCACTGCAGATAAAAATACATATAATGTGATGCGCGGCTTCAACTGCGCGTCTGACAGGCAATACATTGCAATTTTGGGGGGAGAAAAAGAGCTATCGTGCATGCTTCTGGGATAGGTGAACTTATCTAAGACTATTCCACTGAGAAAGCATTCAGGCGGAATGTGAATACCATTCTATGTCAAATGCTATAGTTTTACATTTATTTTATTAACAAATTCAAAACATTTCAATAGTATTTAAAATGATTGCATTAGCTGTGACAGAATGTGTTTCCATTATTTAAACATATTCAATTCTCCATAAAACATTATTTTATAGCTGTAGCACGGCAAATCATCCTTGATGTCCCTGAACCTTAGAAACATGTACGTACATTAACAAGGTATTATAATAAACACACACACACAGATCAGAAAGTAAATAACTATGACCTATATTCTCTGCGTGTACAACATTCTATACAGTATGTATAAAACAAACTCCATACTGTATACCCCCAATTCTGATAATCGTGGTTCTCGAGATAGAATGGCCCTGGTTTCTCTATTAGATGTAACATTGTGACACTGCCAGATACAAAAGTGGTGAAAATAAATAAATAAAATCACACAAGGTTCAAGTTTGACCATTGTATGGCAATAATTTGGCTTTCACAGTATTTGGACATGGTGGGAGAAAAAAAAAAAACACATTCTTAAAGAATATTGTTTGTTTGAATACATTTTTTTCATATCGTTATTTAATGAAAAAGTAGTCAGGACCGGTGCTTAAAATTGAAGATGAAAAGCAGGCTACTAGCCTTGTGTAGCATCTCCAGTCAGCTATCGAATAGGAGAACAGCTGCAGCAATTCTCACTTTTGCTGATATTTAGAAACGGAAGCATTCATTTCAGCACTTTTTAACAGATGATCAATTCAAATAGCATAAGCATCAACACAATTATCTGACAACATGCTCCCTAATGACTTTCAAACATGTCTTGGCCTGATAATGTTATTCTGTCGCCATAGCGATTCGAAGCTGGGGAATTACAGAGACCCTGTGAAATGTACTATTAGCAATGTGTATTACCTCGGTGACAACACAACAGAACAAATGACTACATACACTGAAACAGCAGTTAACACCAGGGTACAAGTGGTCTTGAATACAACGCTATACAATTACAGAGCTTCCCCTTTAAGGAGGCATCCATAATGTACAGTCTAGTACAGTAGTAGCCACTCCATACAGTATAATAGACTATGTGCTGTACTTTCCCACAGTGGAAATCTGTTTCTTGAAGTTTACAAACCTGATTTCAGTGGCATTTGCAGAGCTTTAAAACCAATAACTATTTCAATTATTCCTGGTTTGCCTTGAGGCTTCTTGTTCATTTAAGGTTCACTGCAATCTCAGGTTACGTCCGAGGCATGATCAGCAATCTTGCAAATGCTGTAGAAATGTCACTTCATAAAGTAACCATCACTCCAGACACAGAGAACTGTGCTGGGACCTTCCAGCCGTCCGACTTTATGAAAGCTTAAGAGCCAATAAATTAAGATACCGATCAGGAATTGAGACCTAAATAGGACCCACAGCTAGCTACCCATAGTCTTATCACTTTCTGCAACACAAAAATCCTCTTTGTCAATGTATAAACGCCATTACATTTAATATTGTGAGCACCCAAAAGGAAAACCACTGTAACACCAAATACTGTATACAATTCATAGAAATTAACCATTTTTTAAAAAAAGAAGTATGTATTCTGTTTCTTGGTTGAAAGCAGGGTAGAGCATACACAAGCACTGTACAGATTAACTACTGTAATCAGTTCTGCAGTAAAATCTTCAAATGACCACACAGAGGAATCTTTTTGAAAACATTAATTAATTACAGCCTGCTTAAACTCTCTCCCTGAGGAATACATTCTAACTGGTGCGTTTAATGGAAAACATGCAAACTGAGGGACTACAGTATATTAGAGGCCTAATATACAAATACAAATGTTCCAAAAGATGGGTATAAATTGATAAAGGCTTGTAAAAACCCAATTTTCAGCACCTTTTTAAATTATTTTCAGAGCATATACTGTAGTAGGCCTCATTAAACAACCCTGATGCATCGAGGTTTGTACACATTGCACCAATGTGTAATTTGCATAAGGTCGTATTCAAAACAAAGCCATTGGAGAAAAAGTCGGAATACAAACAAGGGCAAAACCGTTCTGCAATCCAAATGTAACCTTTCTCACTATAGTAGCTGCTGTGTTTCACAGACAGCTTTCTGAACCATTCAATACTGGGAGCTCATACAGTAATGTTTATGACCTTTGTTTACCAGCAAGAGAAGATGTTAGATCCTTATTCAGGAACAAAACCCAAGTTGTTTTACTCCCAGACTATGACTCACCCTCCTTCACCATTGTGATAAATTAGGCACAGCAACAACCCCACAAATAATATCCTTCATAAAGGATAAGCATACAGTTCAAGAACGATGTGTATCGCTGAATAGGACCTTTTGTGTCTGAGAGGATATGTGGCTCATTAAATGACAGTGCACTTCCTTCATACACCTCAAGTCTCATGCTGCTCAAGGGAATGACTTAATTCCTTTCTATTGAAGTCAAATAACCTGAAACTGTTTATATATCCCTAAATGGTTTCATGTTTTTTCCTGATATTATCTACATTTTCAGGACACTGAAATCGAGAAATAAAGTTTACATTAAGTAATATTATCCCTCCAAGATATACATAAGGCATCTGTAAAAACAACAAAACAAAAACTATTTTTGTAACATAATAGAGCTGCTGCTAAGGTTGCCAACTTTCCAGTTTTCAAAAACTGGACAAATCCAGCTATGTGAGCGAATCCCCCTGAGCGGGTGGGGGGGTGGGTGTGCCGAGCACAAAACCTGAGAAAGCCAGTGAAGAGTTCCGGGGGGGGGGGGTTGGAGTGCTGTGTGTGATTTTTCTTTTTTTTTTTTGTGATTCTGACCGGACACTGTACAAATTCCCTTAAAACCCGATTTCTGGTTCAAAACCTGAGTTAGCAACCCTTGCTGCTGCATGCATATGTTTGTGGCAAGCTTTTAGACAGAAACAGGATAACAGAATACAGAACCTTCTGATATAGCAGCACTATACAGCATTACTTATGTACTGGCCATCTGCTTGGAAAGGTTATGAGGTTTTAGCTTATTTCTGCTCATTAATTGCAAATCAGAAACCTCAAGACCAAGGAAACTATTCGGATGTCAGCCTTTATCAGGCAAGCGCATTTTTATTCTTTGAGATAAGGAAAGCAGTTTCCTTTGGGAAGATGTGGGAAAATGACCTCATTATAGCTTTTTTTGGTCCCAAGAACAGTAGCTTGAGTTAACCTTGTCAAGTAAGAAGCACGACAGAATAACAACTGCCTCAAAATACAACTAACTACACTACACTTTATATGAGGAAGAAAAATAAATGCTTCATGGATCATACTCCTTTTTCCAATTAGATGTCCCAGAATCATGGCAATAACAATCCATATTTATAGTACATTATAGATTGAGACAAACATAGCTGACCACCAAACATAAAACTAGACAAAAGGTTAATATGACACCATATTTATATTTTACGATTTAATTATGAGTGTGAAGTTATGGATGTTGAAGTCTTTCTCTTACCTAGTTTTGATGTTCACCCGTTCAGCATGTTGTCATTTTCAATACAGCCCAATATCAAAGCATACTCCCCTAAATCAAAAGTAAAATGTTTTTCCCACCACTATCATGTGTTGAAAAAATATATTTGTCTTATTATCGTGTGCCAGATGTTCCCAGAAGGCGACAAGGAAAGATTCTTACTTCACAGGGGAGGATATGAGCATTCCTAATGGAAACCCTTCTCCTCAATACACAGAGGAACACTGCAGTATTCATTTTCAAACAGGCTATTATTATCATTGCAAGAAAAGTATGCTGGCACAAAATCCTCCTCCCACAACCGTGCGTATTTTGGAATTGTTTTTAACTCTTTGTTCTCATCCAAACCCTATCATTAAATGATAAATTACCTCTTAAAAACCGCTTCAGCAAATAGAGGCTTTAAAGGGGAAAGGGGATGCTGAAGTCTGGTACTTTCAAGCCCAAATCTAAATATATTTAAAAACAAATTAATCTGAAGCAAACTTAATGCGCAAGTAACATTCTGAGTGGGCCTGGGTTCTGTTGCTCCAAAATGGATTTGAAACTTGCCAGAAGCATCCAAAAATACTGGACTGAACAGACTTTCTCACTGAAATCATGTAACAATGTGACCTTTCAAAACTGCCAGAACAAATCTCTCTCTCTCTCTCTCTCTCTCATCGAAAATCATAATTGAGTCTGCACTGTATTCACAGGCTGTTGAATGATGCGGTTTCCTGGTAAAATGAAAGTCATTACTATGAGATAATGGATGTGAAGACATCAGCAACAAATGAATTGGTTTTGTTAAGCACTCATACTGTATCTGTACACAACTAGGACAATCAAAATCCATATAGTCTCTTTTCAAAGCAATAATACAACTAGAAAACTGATTTCGCTGAAACCTACCTCGGGTACTAAACAAAAAGCTTTTAAGGTAAAGGAGCCACCAGGCAGTGAAAGACTGGAGGAGCAGAAGCACCAGGGGCAAATGGATGGACATCATGGATAGGGCATCAAACTCTGAACCGTACACTGCTCCAGAATACTTTTGAAGAGCTGGAATACGTTTCCTGAAGATTACGTGCACAGGTGGTGTGGTGATCACAGTGTTTATATGTGGCTACCCTATCCTCTTCTGTAACCAAGCAGTGTAATGGGGACATAACAATGTGCCTGTTGACTTCAGAATGGGTTTCCTGCCAAGGTGAATCACAATGATACTTTTTTTTTTTTTCTTATGGTGCATTGATTATAAATCACTTTGTACTTAGCCTGAATACATGCTGCCCCTCTCTCATTTGAACTTTGCCTTCAGAACCATCACATGTATCATGTTATGACCTTACTGCATTCTTACACTGCTGAAGGCATTTACTACAGCTGTATTTAAAACAAAAGTGAGAGCTATATGAGGATATTCCTAAATAATTTTGTTCTTGTGAATACACTGGACTGCTATGAATTTATATGCATGCTATTAATGCTTTATGAATACATCAGTGTCTATTTTAATTATCCAAAACAGTACCAGATCTAATTTCTCAACTGTAATTGTTGTGTGTTGTATTTTTTATTTTAAAAAAACATATACATTGAAATCAACACAATTCACTGTCATGTTTCACCTGAGTGTTACACATTTTAAATGATCAAACAACTTGTTCCTGCATTGTTCCAGCACATTGTTTTCATTGTAGGTTGTTTTTGACCTTGTCTCAATCTTCTTTGAATGCCAACAAGACTGTCGCCGCTGCTTTAGTCGAGTTTTTCAACGCTACAAATCTGTATGTTTCGGCTGTTCCAGCAAAAGAATACAATCAAGCCTTGACCAGATAATCTTTCAAATGCATATATTCATCCTTGCTGTCAACTGCAGAAGAAATGACTTGGTTAACATGACCTTTAAAAGTAACCTTGTCTTTTTTAGAATTCCATTATTGCAGGAGCTTAGGGACTGTACTGCTTAGTTCCAGTCTGATAGACTAGATGAGACTTTAAAAGGAAACACGCATGCTATAAAATAAAGCAATATACACCATCTGGGACCATTATCACAATAATAATTAGTGTCTGGGAGCACGAACCTTGGAAATGAACTGTGTTTTGTGTAAAGAATTGTTTTCCACTGTACTACCGGTAGTAAACTTTAAATAAAAAAACAACACAGAAAGTAGGTTATTTTTCTGTGATATGTACGTATTTATCTTTTTTTAGGATTGCTTATTATTGATTTGATTTGAAGTTCCTTTAACAGGAAACAAAACTCCAATGCGGTAGAGTTATCTCATTGTATTAAGGGAACTGGGAGATGGGGATTACCAACATGATGCATTGAACAACACTTACAAATAGAAACTCTACTGCTAACCAAAAGGGAATGTTTATTGCTGATAAGCCAGGACCTTATACCATTTCCTTTTACACAAAGCGTTTATGAAGCAAAGTGTGGTCAGTTGTCTGATTTCACATGTTTTCAGCAGTTCAGAACAATCTTTTTTTGGAAGATTAAATGCAAAGATGATGGCAGTGGGATATAGTGGGATGGATAAGCCCTTGTTATTAGCTGTAATTGTGTTGATCCACAAGATTATTTTAAGCACAACCTACAGTATGCTCAGCCTTCTACCATACAGGGAAGTTTATAAATAGCACATCAGTCTGAGAAGCACAAGACTTTAATACTTGCTGTAACTTTCATTACCCATAATAATCTGCGCATTGGACGGTTGAAAAGATTGTCAAACGAGAGATTCATAGCCCCTAAGCACAAACTAATTAACACATTTACTGAAAGCTAGTTGCTTTTTCAATTAATGGCCCAAAAGCATCTGTGAATGTAAAATAGGAAAGAAATAAATATATTTGTAGAATCTACCTGTCTGTACAGGCTCAACAGTAATACAAATAAAAATGCAAAACTGAAACAAGTCTCTTCTCCCTCTCCCTCAACACAAAATACATTATGCAGGATACAGAATCTATACAAAAGAGATACCAAACCAATACAGAATTCTAAGGGGTTTTAGGACTGCCCAGGGCACAGGAATTTCAAGTAGGTGACTTATCTTGCAGACTCCAAAGCAATAGGTTGACCCAGTAGTATCCCTCCTTCTGGCAAAATATTTCAAGTGCCTTTTTTAATACAGCAGAAAAATCTTTTTGACACATTACTTAAACTGTTCATTTCCTCTTGAAACCGAGTAAATTCAGATGAAGAAACTATGAGGATGGGTTGAAAACATGAGAATATAAGCAAGACATATATGCATATTTAAATAAACTACATTAAATATGCACACAGAATTGACTTACTATATGGAGATGTTTCAGTTCAGTAATTTTATACAGCAGTGTTGTTCCACTTATACTCGTTTTATATCCCTCGATGTGCATCGAGCAGATGCTGCATTTGAAAATGAGAGAGAGAGGCAGTGCTTGTGATTCTTCGTGTTTATATTTAGCAGAAAATTGTAAGAAAACATTTATACTGATGTTCAAAAAGTATTAAAGTACATTTATAAAAGTTAACGTTAATGTTACAAAACATCTTTGAAAATAAAACACCTGTGTATATTCCCTCCTTAAGATAGTATTCTCCTGCTAATGGCATGCAAAATTGAGATATTAATGAGCTGCATGTGGATTGGATTAAAAGCCACACAAATCAGACACACGGTCATTTAAGTGGTTATTTCCACTGCCTCTAAATTAGGGCAAAGCAAAAAGTAAATCAGAAAATTAATCTCTATTTGCGTCACCTTGTATTTAATCCCAAAGCGGGTTACGTTGATTATACAAGACTAACGTGGTTACTGGCCTGAAAAGAAGGTCAAAGCTGGTTTTCCATGGCAGAATGCATCATTTATGAGCTTCTAAACAGCAGTCTTTTAGAACAGCTTTACCACATTACTTCTACAACAAAGTTCAGTATAGGAAGCATACATCTGCACTTGATTTGATCACTGATCAGATGGTAAACTGAAAGTTCAACAAGCAACTTTACCTTGGGACAATCCTACAGAGCACAATAAATCTTTTTAATCATACAATCTACTCTACCAATGCACTTGTTAACTTCAGGGGAACCTCAGGAGGTTTAACTGAATTTACAACTTGCTCTATAGCATTTGCTGAAACCACACATATTTCAGTTGAATGTAAAAACTAAGTGTGAGCAAAATGAACAACATATTTGAAGAAGCGTAAACCTCAGTCCTCAATCCATGTTATGTGAAATACTACATTATTGAGGTGATGGGTTTAATGTCATGCATCTTTACAGCTTTGCACTACACATAATAGACAATCAATAATCATTTTGCACAAAAGTACTACCTTGCTCTATAACTCCATCAATCTGTTATCAAACAGCAGACTTTCAATACAGGTAGGATAAAAAAATAAAAAATAAACCTAGTAAAATGCAGATAAGAAAAACTGTAACAGTAATAATTAATTAATCTAAGCACACAAAGTACACCACTGTAAATGCATCTGTATTTTTGCATATATCTGTATTTTGCAAGACTAGATGGCTGCTGTAATTTGCATTTCATGTTCCAACTTTTAGTCTTCATGCAAATCCTTAAATTCTGTTTCTTTCTGATAAGAAATATTCATTATGCTTTTCCCCCTACAGGAGGATTGTGTTTGAGGCATAGGCTTTTAAAGATCAGTTCAAAAGCCTAAATGTGAGCTACAGTACTGTATGCTATTGTTATACACTCAATGCACATCAACCCATGACCTATTTCTGGTAAGAGATGTCACTTTCTTATATCTAAAAAGAAATCATTTGAATCTTGACAATGAAGAATGCTGTTGCATTATACAGTACCATTTTTTTGTAATACATGAAAACATTGCAGAGAATGGTGTTACAGTAGGTGCATGGCTGAATGCTTGAATGGCCCTCATATCATGCATCTTGATAGTTAATTTATTCACATGCTTAATTGACGTTCTGAACTGCTTCATAACCTAGTGTTTTCTTGAGAATTATTTATTTCTTTTTTTCTGCCTTGAGAAAGGCTGGTAAATCCTGACAGCATGCATCTAGTTTTACTTCAGTTGAGAAAATGTAATGGGTTGTAGCAGACTGTCTTTGTGCTATTGTGTGTTACAATTAGTCTTCTAAAGGAGATATTTGAAGATAAGAACTAATGAGTTATTCTACCTACATCAGCTTGCCTGGCAGAAAGGACATGATAAATGTTTAAGTGGAGAAGAGTGTCAATCACTCCTGTGGGTCCTGTGGTAAACTGCAAGGTCTAATGACTGTGCAGACATTAAAGTGGCACAGGGAGGGGGTTTGGAGATTGCTTCAAATACCGCTTTATAATAAAACCTGTAAAAACAAGAGTCCCAAAGTTCTACAATATAGGGCCAATTAAAGAGATTTAGTCAAGATGGGAGATTTTATTATTATTATTATTATTATTATTATTATTATTATTATTATTATTATTATTATTATTATCATTTGTTTTACATTAGCCTGCGTAATTTTGAAACATTTTTGTTATTATTGGTTGTACAGAACGCCTTTGGTTTACTGTAGGATCTGGATTGATATATCATAGAATATGTGGTTTTAAAACGTGATATGGGAAGGTAACCAAAACCAACTCAAAACTACACCGGAATGTAAATGACTTTGTTGCTCGCAAGCTTTTTTTTCTTCAGAGTTAGATTAGCAATATGATAAAGCACTCAATTTTGTCACACAAGCATTGTGTGTCAACTCCCTGTGAATACAAATGTGACATTTAGCAGACTCTTGTCTTTGCCCCTACTGCAATTTCCTTTCTCATTCCTTTCAGATGAAATCCCAAAGATTAGTATAACAAGTGATAATCTGGAATCCAAATTTTAAAAAACATAGTGATTTTTTTTTTTTTGTGAATTTAGTGTTTATAGTTCTGGAAACACCCCACAATTAAGACCTGAAAATCCCTGCCACCAGACACATGCCTCTTTCAATCAAAAATTGCCACATGTTGGAATCTATAGTATACTAATCTATACACTACATTTCACACAAGTGGCAGACTGACAAAACTCCATCTTGCCAAACAAATATTTTAGAGTATAAACGTGCCATTCACAAAACTGCAGTTAATTTTTTTTTTTTCTTTTTTTTTTTTTAAATTTAGTCGTCGCCAATTATTTTTACCCCGGTTTTCACCCCAATTTAGCATGCCCAATTATTATCTGTATCCCCGGCTCACCGCTCGCAACCCCCCCGCCGACTCAGGAAACGGAGGCTGAAACACGCGTCCTCCGAAACGTGCTCCTTCCAAGCCGTCATTTTTCGCACTGCAGATCCACAGCAATGCTACCAGACCTATAGTGCCGGAGGACAACACAGATCTGGCGGCTCCGCTGCAGAGCCACAGGCGCCCTATCGGCCACAGGGGTCGCTGATGCGCGGTGAGCCGTGGATTCCCCTGCCAACCTAAGCCCTCCCTACCCGGGCAGCGCTCAGCCAATTGTGCGCCGCCCCCTAGGAACTCTCGGTCACGGTCAGCTGTGACATAGCCTGGATTCGAACCAGCGATCTCCAGGCTATAGGGCACATCCTGCGAGGAGCGCCTTTACTGGATGCACCACTCGGGAGCCCCCTCACAAAACTGCAGTTCATGCTCCCAGCTCGTGGTGTCACAGTACACCTGCTAGTTCTGAGACATGAATTCTTATCTCTCTTGTCGGTTGTGTCTACACATTTTATTATCCACATGCCAGATGTTAATAATTTATTTTGGTAAAACGGCAGGTGTTGCTGGGATAGAGGTAAGTTTGGATATAAAATGACTGGTGTAACTCTTTTTTCATTCACCACGATTACCATCAAAATATTTATTTTAGGTCTTAGAAGTACAGTAATAAACAAACAAATAAATAAAATGATGATTATATATTTTTAATAATCTGACTTATATTGCAGTTCTCTAATACAAGTCAAATCTATTTTGATGGTTACTCTGGACTTTTACCACTTGAAACTGAGACAATCCATTTTCAGGACTTCAATTTACAGGAATAATTATTTTTAGAAATTCAATTTCGCCTCTTAATCAAGTCATAAAGTAATTAATTTGGCATGGTAATTATTTTTGCCCAAGTCCCTGGAACAAATATGTACATGATTTATGTTGTGATCACTGGATTATGTCACTTATGTAATGCATTTTAATTCGTGATTTTCAAAATAAACTAAACTAGAAACATTGTGGCAGCTTATCTTGTCATTTTTTCTCAATTGAGCAGCATGTACTGTAACAGCTGACTGAATATAATGCTTACAAAATATTATTTCTCCTTGTACACACAGCTAACAAGGATGCCTTTTGCAAAGCACACCGAGTATTGGTGACACAAGTTAGTTCCCTGCCTGCAAGTCAGTAGCAGAAAGATAGCTGCTTCACTTTCGGATGCAAATACATCAGTATACCTTTACACACATAATCCACATTCATAAGCAGGGTTGATAAGGGGCATATCCAAGTAATTAAAGAGAGGACCAGGAATATAAATATGTAACTGAGAAATTTTTGTTTTTGTTTTAAATGTATATGTCCCTGGGGACACCTTAAGAGCAGAATCTAAAGCCCACACTGGCATGCTCCACCTGGGTCAGAACCTACCCGGGTAGGAACCGGGGGTCACGCGGGTTGGGTTCGCGATTTTACACTGCTTTTGATAAAGCAGGGTTGACCTCAGGCGACAGAGGCAAGCACTCAAGCATTTACCCTCTTTTGAAAGACAAGCTAGGAACCGAAATAAATGAAATAAAATAAATGATATAAAAGCTGTCAAGCTGGCTAGCAGGGTTGTACATTGCAATTGCTCTCAGATTAAAACAAAACCAACAGACTAAGTAATGTTGACAATAATACCATCAGGGTGCAGAAGCAATTCTGAATGAAATACCATTTTAGGTTGTTTCTTACCATGGACAGTAATAGACCTTTACAGCTATAAAGCTCTGCATGCTGATATTTAAATAAATATTTAATTTAGCAAGGAATTATACACAGTCCTGCTATCACTGTATATTATTAAGCCTCCTAACTTGGTGCTTTCTCCTAAGGATCTAAACAATAAAAATTGGGGTTAGAACGGCATTTGAGAGTGACCCGATTGCGGATGCACACAGCTAGCAGATGATAAAGACCCCACACACAATGGAGCTGGAATTGAAGGCGGTGTGTTACAAACACTGCACCTTTTCAAATCCTAAAGCTGAACATGGATTCTGTCAAATGGAAGTGTGATGGAATGGATGAAAAACAGGATGAGCTGCAGCCTACATGACCTGCATGGAATGCTCTGGAACAGGTTAACCCCACAGCAGTGAATACCCAGGGCACCAACCGATAACCAGCACACACTTTCAGACTTAGCTATTCACATTTTTCTAATGAACTCATTGATGCCAACAGATTCCACCAACATTTGTCTTGCAATGTACAACGTACATACATCTTTACCATTACATTGGTTGAGGAATATGTTTGGCTTGACATTTGACCATCAAAATATTTTCCGGACCATTTATTTTAGGTCTTGGAAGTAACATTATATTGAAGCCATCACTGTGATCTAATGACTTGAACTAAATGATAAAAAGGTGACTTAAAAAGCAAATAATTAGACAAAAATAAAATAAAACATATGGGTTTCATGAACCTCCCTATTTTTTATGTAGTGACAACTTAGAAATAAATACTGATCTGCCTTTAAAACCCCCCATGTCTTTGGAGAAGTAACACTACTGATCCTTTATAATTTAAAGAGAAGCTACTTTACAGCACCTAACTCCTGGTGCACATAAACCATGAACTCTATAGATTCTTAATGCGTTATAACGTTAAATTACGAATGTAATCCTGGTTCCCTGAAAGAGAAGACGAACAACAACCAGTACTTCTGGGATATGCCTGCCACAGGTGAGGTATTTACTGAGCATTTTATGTCAGAGCTGCCGATAGGCCGCTCCGGTGATTGACGTCCTCGGAGTCACTCCACGAAGCTCACTTACTCTTTTGCATCCAATCCGCGAAAGCGACCGATGCGACTTTGCAAGGTTTGGTGGTCAGGGAACCAGGGTTACATCCGTAACCTAACATTCCCTTTCAATTCGAAGACGACCACCAACCAATATGCTCCGTCATGATTGGCGTGCTGGCCACTGCTCCTTCCCTCGACTTGGAACAGATCAACCAGTGGTCCAGGTAGTTCAACACCCTGATCCCCTGCAGCTGCAAGGGGGCCAAAACGGCATCCACGCACTTAGAGAACGTGTGGGGGGCTAAGGAGAGGCCGAATGGCAGCACGGAAAACTCAAAGACGCTTCCCTGAAAGTCGAAGCGGAGATATTTCCTGTGCGCGGGACGAATAGGGACGTGAAAATATGCATACTTTAAGTCCACTGTAGTAGAATGTGACAGTGTGTGACCATTTAAACACACACAACAACAGATGCTGCGGAGTTAGAAAGCAGACTACAAATCGCCAAGCGATGCAGGCTGTTGAAAAGAAAAAGAAAAATATAAAACAAAGCGCCGTTGCGCAGCATTTTAGCTCAGTCTCAGATGCAGAGTTTCTGATTCCGGGGAAGTGGTGCAGGGGAACTCCAGAAAAACTCGAGTGGGTGCTCTTTCACAGACTCAACCACAGCAACTGGAGAGGTTAATATACTTACCTTACCTACCTGATGTGAGAAACAGAGGAAGTGAGCTCCGTTGGTTCACTCGAGAGGCGGGACCGAGGACGTCACTCCCTGGAGGGGACCTATCGGCAGCTCTGACATAAAATGCTCAGTAAATACCTGACCTGTGGCAGGCATATCCAAAAAGTACTGGTTGGTGGTCCTCTTCGAATTGAAAGGGAACTGTTCCTGTGTCACATACACTTGTATCTCATACACGTATTCCTTATCTGTCAAATACAGTATATTAAATACACTACACATTAAACACACGCACACAGAGCAAATCAAATGGCGATTGCAATGCATGTATTATGTTGGGGTGTATACAACAAGCACTTCAAATGTGAATACTAATATTTGCCAAATGGTTGTATTCTGTTCCTGGTTTGCGCAGATTGTTAAACGCGACAGCAAGCGGGCTAGTAGTACAGTCAGAAATCGGACGTGATACATCTTCCAGGCAGCCACCTAGTTTTATAGCTAAGTTTTTTCTATTTATCCTTTAATAAGAAAAATACATTAATGTGAAAACACAATATATACCAAGTCACACATACTGTAGCTTACTGCTTGAGATGGCGATGCAAAAATAAAATCAGTTTCTAGTTTTGTTCACTGTGAACCATTAATACATTTAACCTGCAGACAAGAACAGTCTACGTATTGAAGAGTGTGTTTGCATTTATACACACAATATGAACAATACCGTTCCACAAACATAACACTCAAAATTAAACTAGAAAATGACACGACTGCCTGAAACATCATCACCTGTGATGCAATTAATTGCGTTAACACAGCCTTGAGATTACGTTCCTTCTCAAACACGATGAACATTTTCATTTTACTTTAATAATCATTCTTTGTTATTGTATTCTACAAAATAAATAATAATTATACGTGTATTTTATAATGAAATAAAAACGAGAGAGGTTCAACACAATAATCTTACCGCAGTGGATTCTGTGTTGGAGAGAACACTATAGGCTGCGCCACGATCAGTTTCCAAGCAAAAAGGAAATTCCGGATAAGCTGTTTTCAGTAAGAGATGCAGGTTTTTGAGACCGACTTGTAATTTATCAGAAAGGGTCAGGAAATCGTGTTTCGTTCCCTACTCTGCTGTCAAAATCGCCTTCCCTTTGCTTATATACGAGAGTCTTAGCCGCCTGGCGCTGTATTTCAGAGCAACATCCATCCAACACAGCGGCCCCGAAGCGCTCAGGAAATGCAAGCCTATATTACATGGCTCTGCAGTGTTGGTTAAAAAGAACCGTTTCCTGGTGGTAAATTTTGAGGAAATAAGAACTCAGACATACTTGAAGTGGGAGCTTAATATCAGCACTATCTCGTGTGTGTATTTCTTTATGGCTACATTTGTGGCTCGTTTCATTTATTTTTCATACATTGCCACAGTTTGAGAGTGTTGAGAACGTGTTTTGTACTGTTTGATCGTGGATCTCTCTCTCTCTCTCTCTCTCTCTCTCTCTCTCTCTCTCTCTCTCTCTTTTTGTTTTAGGTTTACATGCTAAGATTAAAACCAGTTGGATTCAGTAGATTTTAAAGTGGCCTCTGAGGACGCGGTGATGTAAATTACATAAATATAACTGCGAAACAAAACGTCTGTTAGTTATTGTTTGTTAGGATCTAAGAACAGTAAAACAAACCCTTGCATACTTCTAATATGTATTTTTCTTGTTTTGGCTTGGATAATTATACGTGTTTACATCAGCTGGCACTAGCTGTTCATATTACAGTACTGTCATTAGACCATAACTACAGGGTGCTTGTTTTTTCATTCAGCATATAACACTGCATCAGAACAAACAACACATCAAAAATATTCAGAAGATTCACTTTTCAAATTCATCAGTTTGGTCATTATGCCTGGATCCGTATTTATGTATTTATAAATACACAATCAATTGTACTTTACATTATCTATATACTTTTAAGTTGAATTTTATTTATAGCACAGTCTGGTGGCTGCAGATTGCATTTGCGCTAGTTTTTTTTTGTTTTTTTGTTTTTAAAAAGAATTGCAGTTACTCTAAAAAGGGATGCGAAATCACTGTTTCATTAATTTACCTGCAAAATAAAAATCACTATTGCCAAAAAATACATTGTGAGGGTTTACTGCTATGGTATTTGCTATTTGTAAAGCTTAATATTACTACTGTTTTTCAGGTGAAATGCTTGGAAACTGAGGGACCCAGGGAATGGACACCACAACTGCTATGACAAACTGAGAACCGTGTTAGGGCCACCGTATGTAATGCATTGCATCAGGATAGTTAGGCTGCAGGCCTGTCTTATCTAGTGCTTGTAGTCAGGGCTGAAATAATTTCAGCAACAGGTCTAAGCTGCGGTACAGGTGTTACAATATATACCCTACAGGTAGAGCGCAGTGCACTTGAATATACTTTTTATCAGGCAGGACAATGCATACAGTACTCACTGAATTTCAAGCTGAATAACTACTTGTCATACATGGAAAAGTAACACACCACTGGAATGCACTTTCTTACGTAACATTATGCAGTGATGGAGCATTCATTTGTTACCTTTCTGAAAAAGCAAATGACATGATTATGTAACACAGGTTTGCTCAGCAAGACTTAGAATGCAGAAAGCATTTGAAACATTTACTATTCTATAAAATGCTACCCTCTGGGTTAATTGCAAGAACACTAGCATAACAACATGTTTTTTTTTGGTATGCTATGT
Organism: Acipenser ruthenus; assembly: GCF_902713425.1. Classification (NCBI taxonomy): domain Eukaryota; kingdom Metazoa; phylum Chordata; class Actinopteri; order Acipenseriformes; family Acipenseridae; genus Acipenser; species Acipenser ruthenus. The sequence continues at coordinate 35,027,627 of NC_081201.1, read as the reverse complement.
GGTGGCTTGGTGTGATTTTCACAGCACACTTTACAGTAACTAGCAAACTATTATTAGAATTGAATTTGCACAGCTTTTGGGACTCTGTTCACAAAGCTCTAACTCATTTCACACGTTTTTTGAAAGTTGTTTTTATGGCCAAGTTTGACATCCACTTCTTTAACAACAGTTTAATTTATAACTGTATTTTGTTTATTTTTATTTTTATTTATTTTTTTTGTGGAAAAAACAATCAATGCCTGTTATTGAGTATTTTGTATCTAGAGTTTAACAGGACGAGACCTGCATTTTACTGTTATGATCAGTTTGAACTTGTCCACAGTCTAACTACAGTATACCACCCTTATCAGTTCCAACACTTTTATTACATCAAGGCAACAGCTGTTGAAATGTAAGGAATTATGTTAAGAAACACTAAAATAGACTAATAAATTCAATGCCAAACTTTTTTATACATATAATATCTTCAATCCTGTTGAAAAAGACTTCTAGTCAAAACGTGTGTCAGAGAATTAAATTAACATATCTTTTAAAGCAAGGTCTGAGTTTAATTGAATGGTATCAAATGTAGGCTGTCATTATAAATGAGTGAGCTATTTGTTTAGAAGTGAGGGGTGAGAGGCTTCTGAGACATGTGTAATGTGCTCTGAAGAGTTCAAATGAATTCTAATGAGCAAAATATTCCATTGTAAACAGGCTGAATAAAACCATGAAATGCACGCGACAACTACCTTGGCATTTGAGGAATTATTATTATTTGTTTATTTAGCAGACGCCTTTATCCAAGGCGACTTACAGAGACTAGGGTGTGTGAACTATGCATCAGATGCAGAGTCACTTACAACTACGTCTCACCCGAAAGACGGAGCACAGAAGGTTGAGAGAGGCTATTGGATTTACTGCTTCATTGCAGTTATTATATGCCACACCTTATGTTTAGTTTCCATGACTCCTTGGTGTTGCTTTGTAATTACTTATATGAAATTTATTGTCATGACGGTGACATTACCTAGACTATAGGAGGATGTGGTTCTACAGTCACAATCAACAAAACATCCAAAACATTGTGTGGGGCCTATAAAAGATTAATTTTATAAATATTTACTGGTAGGTGTTATTCATATTTGTCATGAAATCGATTTGATAATCTATGGAAACGAAGCTTGAAAGGTAGGTATTGGTTCTAAAAAAAATACAATTTTCACTCCTGTCCCAATCATTAAGGTGAAGTTAATATGTATTTTAGGCATGTAATTATAATCGGTCTTCATGGTTTTGTGCCAGAGAAATAGAGAGAGTGTAATATTGGAAAGGCTAAAAGGGAATTCATAAATGATGCTCTGCGCTTTATAAGCTTATCTAATGCCAAATTCCCTTTACTGTAAGTCTGATGCACCCGATTTGTGTTCAGATGTGGTGTACACGTTAAACACTCCTGTGATGTTAACTAATAAACAACAACTCACGCACCACTTGACACCTGACCGAAGTCCACGTTTAGACACTTTATTGCTGACACTCTTAGTCCAACGTTCAGTTTTTACAACTTCCTGGATTGAGAGTGGGCCGGGTCTAAAGTAGCTGAAAGATCTGGGCAGGTCAGGGGGACACGGCGGGCAGAAAGAAACTGGGAAAAGAAGCAGAGGCTTGACATTTTTTTATTTTTTTTTTTAAACTGGAGATTACATCCAAAACAGCAAAATGCCAACCATAAGAAAAACAATGATGTTCTTAGGAGGATCCCTGGCCAACGGTGGTTCCCTTATAATGATATGTGCTGTGCTGGCAACCAAAGAGTGGGTCAACAGTGTGATTACATGCGAGGGGTCGGCCAATCAGACTGGGTCCGTCACGCTTGAGTATGGGCTTTTTGAAGGCAAGGGGAAAAGCACCTTCTGCCCTAATATTGGGGTGGACATTAAGCCCTTCAAAGGTAATACATTTTCATTTGCCTTTTTATTTTCTTTTGCAGTGTCATTTGGTAATACTGGATGTTAAGAAATACTAAAAGAAAATTCAATGACAACGTCATTGAATTAACTTATTTTAGTATTTCTTGATTCCACACTATTGAGTGTTCAGTAGTTATGCATACTGCGAAATGTTAAACAATGGGGTTGTTCTCCTCCCTAGCTACAGTATATCATCTTCAACTTTAACACTTCATATAGATAGCTAGATAACCAAAATATATACATTTCTATGTCATGTCAACGAGACACAAAAGCATGAGGCCAAAGCTGTTAATGTTACAAAAAAGAGTGATCTTTCTACTAGTTTTATAGCATCTTCATGTAAGAGTGGTAATAATGGTGAATTGGTTATTATTATATATGTATGTATGTCAGTATGTATGTATGTTTGAATCTGATTATGACACTGTGATAAAGCAAAGACATTGCTTTCTGCTGTACAGCACAAGCAAAACCAAAACCACGTTTGTAAACTATTTCAAGAGTTTGTTTTATTATTGTGGAGGTTGTATTTAATGGCTATGACAGTAATATATGTTTTAACGAACAATTTTTGAGTGTTAATTAATCCAAAATGTTTATAAGCATACGCTAGTCATTTTACATGTCTGTTTTGATTATATACTTGATTATATGAAAAGGGAAGAGCGGGTTAAGAGAGTACCATTAATAATTACATATTCAAAATTATTACCCAACATTTCAAAAACTAGTTTGAAAGAATTTACGTATACTTCATAATTCAGAAAAAATGAAGCTTTTAGAAGGCATGCGAATTTGGCTGGCATTTTAGTTCACAGTAAACATAAAGGGGTCATAGATACATTAAGGGAAACCTGTAAAGCTCGTGTAAAGTGTGCAAATATATTGATGCAGATAAAAGTGAAATCGCAAACAGTGAAAATAAATATTCAGTCTTAAAAAATCTGTCCTGCAAGGATAGCAACCTTGTATATGGTATATTTTGCATAAAATGTAATAAAATAAAATATGTAGGAGAGACAGGTACATCATTATATAAAATAATGCAGAACCACCAATCAAATCTAAGAAATAAAAAAGCAAACTTTACAAGGAAAAGACACACCATGGATGAGCTAAAGTTTGTGGTTTTAGAAAAAATGAAATTAGATAATGTACAGCATAGAAGAATAAAAGAAAATAAATGGATAAATAGAGTAGATACCATGATGCCTGAAAGTTTAAATAAAATGGAACAGTAGATTGTTACATCATTAGCTATATAGTGAATGACATCACAAAGACATTAGATTTAAAGAGAAATAAATGTGTGGTTACCATGGCATCAAAAGCCTATAAATACCTCCAATGTTTGTTTTCAAACATACTTTCCCTTGACAAAGGTATGTTAAATAACCCAAAACATATATAATTTTTATTTTTCAATAATCAACCGAGTGGTTAACAACTCATATGGTCTTACAGCCAATAGCAATCCTCCAGTCGACCAATGGGAAAAAACATCAAAACAAACAAATATCAAACAATTACAAAGAAATTAGAAGCAACATGCGCCAAAAGTAAATAGATTAAATCCTTAACAAGCAATAGTGGAAGAAATCAGACAATTGTGTAGATGTTTTATTTTCTAAACAAATACATATCAATTTTACAGCTGTGTAGCAATTAACTGTAAAACAAAGAATTCCCTACCATATAGTGTGCATTCACCAGCAGAAGATTATATTGGGGAAATGACCCGAGACACTGATGAACTGAATGAATAATGTTTGTCAGGTTCAAGTTGCAAGTCAAGACAGAAACATTTCACTGTTCTGTTTAATCCTATTGAAAGCAGAAGGCAGCACTGGATTTCACAGAACCCTTTTATTCCATCCAAATACAAATCTTTTCTCTGGTGTTCCAGGATTTTCTACCGTGTATTAAAACTGATCTTAACATATCTATTGGTAATAATATATTTATATAATGCGATATTTCCAGAAAACCCTTGAAAGCTGTTGATTAACTGTAATTCTCACATCTGAACCTTTTTCTTTCAAGTCCTGGAATCTCTGGAACACTTTGGTCCTTCTAAATCTCTACACATCACGGTTATAACCTGCCTGTGTCTCGGGCTTTTGGGTTCAATATGCAGCTTTGGAATCACTCTATATAACAGCTTCAGCAGCCCTTACGAAACATACCTGGGACCTATCGGTGTTTATGTCTGCAGTTCAGTAAGCGGTAAGCATGCCCAATGATGTTTATGTCATGCTCTACAGTTTAATGATCTCTTAAGATTGCTTAAACCCAAACTTATGTATTGTATTGGAACCTGAATTATTCATGTGTACCATATTAGTGTGCCCCACTGCAGCTGTCTGGTCTAAGAATGATTTCATTGGATGAGGTTAAATGTCTTTTACACTGCTGTCTACTCTTATTGGTAAATGAGCTAATTACAATGATGTCTGGTTAGTCCCACCCGAAACAGGCCGGGGTAGTGTGAGCATCTCAACACATCCTTCATGGACCAACCAAACTAGAAAGAAATGTGGTTATTACTGAAATCAAGAATCATGATCTTGGTAACTCTCTCAAATGAGAGATATTCAACAGAGCACAACCCATCAGGTGGTTCTAAAGACGTATATATGGTACATATACAAGTACTTAAAAGTGACAACTGCTAATCCTAAGAGACTGCCAACTGAGATTGCGTGCAGGCTGGTTTGATCTAAGAGAAAAATAACACCAAGGTCTTTAATAATTAATCTGGCGCTGTGCTTTGTTTTAGACAGTCATCCCTGCTGGCTGCAGTCTGTTTATTTGCTGGCTATTACTAATTCAGCCTACACACCCCTCACATCTACAGATATGTAATAACTGTGTCAGGAGTGCCTCCTCTTGGGCAATGGAGCTGCCAATGCAGATGTTGTGGAGAACACTCCCAGTAACAATGTGCCAGGGAGGGGATGAGAAGATGCTTATTTACCAACGTCAGCAACTGAAACACAATACTGATACATACAGCTCAAATTAAATGCTGAGTCGCAAAATACTTAGTATGAAGCAATACAGCTTTACAACTGAAACACTGTCATTACCACATATATAGGATGTGCGGCTATAACTGTGGATTGTCTATGAATCACCCCATTGCTGGAACTTCTTCGTCACCATAACAAATGATAGAAGTTGAGGTGTTGGGGGGGGGGGTTAGACACTCAGAAATGCCTGCAATTTATAAAAATCCAACATTGCTAAATTGCTTAAGGCATCTGATGTACTTTATGCACAATTGAATATAAAAACCATTTCCTCCTGTATCAACACAAGATGTTTAGCCTATTTCTTGGGGTGGTCATGGTTGGCCTTATGAAACTCAGAGCGCTTGTTTATTTGGACTGATCTCCACAGTGGAGGTCTCCTATAGTTCACATATATATTCACAGTTCTTATGGGGTTTGTACCTGCTTATGACTCCCTGCTGTAAACAGTGGCATGTGAATAGCATCAAACATTACACTTCTTCAGTCATATGTTACAGGTAGAGGATGGACACCACCTTCCTTCCTGGTACAGTCTTGCAACTGTCCAAAGTGACTGATTCCCCTGGACTAGTGCTTTTAGAGCCTGTATCCCATTTCCTCATCATCACCTCATGTCTGCAACACTTTCCGTTACACTTACATGCTTGTGCATGCTTATTATAGAACGTACATGTATTGAACAGAACTGTGAATACCAGAAACAGGCTAGCGCTTCTTCTGTATGTTGGACAAAAGGACTTTGTTAGAATCACACCATGAATTCATGTACATTATTATATAAGAATACCTTAGAAATCAAATGTTAGTTCATATCTAATTACATGTCAAGTAGCTGTAAACAATTTCAATGAAGTCATTGTTTATTTAAGATAAAGCACATCAGAATATTAATATTTGCAATGGATTTCCTCATAGTGGCTGACAGGTTAATAAAACTGATATCACACTTACTTACCCCTCTCGACTTGAGAGTGGGCTGCTTAGTTGAATGGTAAAACGTTCACTTTAAACTGTATGGTTTGCGGTATACGTCCAGTCCTTGCCTTTTCTGCTAAACTGAATGGGCTGAGATGCCAATTCAGTACAATATAAAACAACCTTATTCCAACATTTGCTCATATTGTTCATAATCTTGCAATAATCAACATTTTTTGTTTCTTTCAGCAATTTTCATTTTTTTCTCAATCGTTTTATTCGTGGTGAACACAGAGGTATATCATTTATCAGTAGAAATGGCTGACAACCAAATTGGGATCCAAAGTGTGATTCTGAGTGATGCCAAGAATTCAGTCGGATACTCGTACTACCTCATGATTCCTGCTTTTTTCTGCAACCTGTTTGCCATTATCATCGTCTACGTTTACCAGCACGCCAACTACACTCAGAGGAAGGAGCAGCAGAGACCCACGGAAGATGCCCCAAAAGACATCCTGATGTATTAATGGTACTTCTGCAGTTAAGACTTTTGCAAAGGGTTACAGTACCTCATAGCAATGTTCCCCAACAGAAAATAATTTAGATTCTTAGTAATCATTATGTTCTATTCATCGTGTCCTCTTTGTCTCTCTGTTTGTACCTGTTTAAACTGCCCTTGCGTGCACTTTCATTTTCCCTAAAGATGTTAGCTTCAGCCACACTACTCCAAAACATTTAAGACCTGGGGCAAAGTTAACTGTGGCTTTGACCTTTTTAAAGCCCTGTGGAACAATATCAAGATTGTCAAGTCCGCCTTTACTTCCGTCATGCTTGTTTTTATTCATTTACTGTTTATTATATTTACAGATGAGTTACAATAGTAAATGATCAAAGTGAAATTTGAATAAATGGTTACAAACTAAAAACATATCAAAGCAGCTCCATTGACTCAATAGAAAATCTTCTCCCAAGCTCTCTATATTGCACAACCCTTTCCACGCAGTGTGACGGATGTTCTTAGAAAATCAGTGGTTAAGTATCTTTGGCCCTGTCCACACTATGCATTTAAACCATATTAATTGCCTTTAAATCAGCTTAAAAGTGCTAAATACGGTTAGTGTTTACACTGTGCAGCGTTTAATACTGTATTCGAGAACACCTCGGGGTAGTCTCAAGTCCAGTTCTAAATTATATCCGAAGTGTGAACGCTGTAATACCGAACTACATTCTGTATCCTCCAATATCCCCAAATGCTTTCTGATATGTTTTGGCACGTGAAATCAAGGCACATTGATATCTGGAGCAATGAATTCACTCAAGGAGAACTTCAAAACGAACGAGAGTTCAAAACAAAACGCACACACTATGGTAAAATGTACCCAGTGTTTTTAAGAAACAAAGCTACAACATTTATGCTAAGAAGCGATATGTCTTCCATCGACACAGGCTCCATATTTGCTGGGTTGTAAACATAAAATCCAGTGCATGGTGGGATAATGTAATATTAAGCTGACAGTCCATTGCCCTGCTAGGAACTGTAACCGGGCTATTATAATAGTGTGTGTATGCATTAAGGCCGAAGGTACTTTAGTGTGGACGCTTTGAGCTGGATTAAATAAAGTGTTTTTGAGTATGGTTCTCTAATTGGTTATGTAGTGTGGATAGGGCCTTTGATGCAGGTGTATCGATAGAAACCAGCTTAAACGTGGACAGGTATATCATAACAGTGTCGGTCTGGTGTTGAACAGTGAGTTAGGACAGAAATGCTATCGTATTGGTATATATTCTAAACCGAAACACATTTTACCAGTATCATTCTATAAGTGTGAATAGGGTATTAAACCGCTTTCCTGCACAATACTGACATCCTTTGAAACGTTGTTCTGTGTCTAAGAATATGACAGCAGTTAATGCTTGTGTGACTTGTTTTGCATGCAGGATGAAGTGTTTTAATGTAACATTGCTGATGTGATTGAACTCTGGAGCTTGCCAGTCCATGGCAGAAAGTTAAAAGTTCCTAGACCCAATCTTGAAGCAACTGCAAAGGCAAAGCCACATTTTCAGAGACGAATACAACTTTTAAAAGAACAAAATTACTCAACAATACAAAAATAACTGAACTGCTTCTTCCTGCATAAGTCATGTATTTACAAGTGTATACGATTATAATTATGATTAGAAGAGTAAGACAACCTCTTGGAAAATGATCACCCAACAACCAAAACTTAAACGTGTGCTTTCAGATTAATGTGTTCAAATGAATTCTACAGTGGATCACCTGTGTCCTGCTTCCCAGTGTAAACATCATGTTCTCCATCGATATGCAATTCAAATTAAATATATTTATGATTTATTTTGTTCTGTTTTGGAGTGCTCAATACATAAATATAAAATTAATGGTTGCTTTTTAAATATTGGTTTTATAGTGATTACTATATATACTAATAATATATATATATAATGATTTCTAGCTAGAAATGTAATTAGGCTGGAAATGTAAATAATGGTAAATACTTCTATTGTGGGGCTCAAGAGCCATGTATTGGGCAGTTAGATCACTTCACAATTCGCATAGATCATTTATTCATTTAGTTGTGAAAGCATAGTGAAGCACAAACAAAAATATGTATGGTAAAGAAAACACAATAAAGCATGGTAAATTTGTAGAATAAGCATAGTAATCGCTTTTGCTTTTTGTCAGTGTATTAGTGTATCTAAAATACAGCTTCTTAAATAAAATTGATGATTTATTTGACTCAATACAGATACTTTTATTTTTGCACTATGTGGTCTGTCTGTAGTAGTGTTTGAAGAGGCGGTGGCATTTATTTTCTCAAGTAGAGAATTGAATTTGGCAAGGTGAACAAATGACATAACATGTTCAGTGTCATCCCAACACTGCTGGGTCTGTATTATACATTTTCTTCAAACCCAGCCGTGGTATCTCATGAATTATAGATCTGCTGAAATACCCAAAACTGGACACTCAGTGCTATCTGACAGGTCACTGTTAGTGTGGATCATTGTCTGCCTTTGGCTTGAGCGCTGAAGGGTACATCTTAATTATCATGAAAAATACCACACACTGAAGCCAGATGGACCCATTCATTAGTATATACAGCTTTGGAGGGGTGGGTTATGTACAAACTTGATTGTGTTTAGGGGGGGGGTGTAGGTTACTATACCACTTACTGGTTATTAAACTCTACACACGTTAATGCCATTAATCATGATGATTAGTTATTTGGGAGCATTCAAAAACAATTAATGTCTGCCCTGTGGAATAAGAAAATAAGATTATATTCGACTGAACAAATGATGTGAAGCTGCTTTCAGTTCATTGAATTAACTGTTTTTTTTTCAACAAGCTGTTTTCTTAATTTAGATTGAGTAACCATGCAATATAACAACAGCCCTGAGTAAAGTCCAGCTGGGATCGGTGACAGCTTATTTCTGAACATGAAATACTGCACACAGCTCAGCTGGTAGAGCCAGTCCTTCAACCTGCTGCACAGAACATTTTAGGTCCTTAAAAATGCCTGGCTCACTTATCATAACACTTTTCAAAACTATATATATATATATATATATATATATATATATATATATATATATATATATATATATATATATATATATATATATATATATATATATATATATATAATCATTTATTTTAAACTTTTTTTTTTTTTTTTTTAATACATTGAAGCACATACGTAATTACATTCCCATATATCTTAGATAAACACATCTCCAGCAGTGTTCTGTGGCTTGTTGCTGTTGTTTCTATCATACAGCAGGTGAAAGTCAAGAACTATGACACTTTTTGAAGCTGTCTTCTTTACCACAAGAGGGCAGCATTAGCTTTAGTGCCGGCTTGTGAATTACATTTTTACAGACGCTATTTCAATGGTGCCCTCTTCTGGCAAGCCTGTAACATTACAATCATACCTCGCAATCTGCAAGGTATGTACTGTACCTATAAGCACAGTCAGTACAAGAAGATACAAAGGCATGAACAAGATCCTCTTATGCGTTTTATATGGCTGGACCCTGGAGATATCACAAAGATTTAATGCAGCACAAGAGGCCTCTGAAAAATGAACTGCATTGCATGTATTTGTTAGGCCTGTAGGGTAAGTCCTAGATGTGGGTCTTCTTAGTTCTGTAAAGGAGAACCTTCCTATTACTAAGGGATGAGGCACAGTCAGGGGAAAATGAGCAATACCATGTTAGCATTCAAGTACTGTGTGCTACCATATCGGTAACACTGCTTTATTTCGTTAAAAAAAAAAAAAAAAAAAAATAATAATAATAATAATAATAATAATAATAATAATAATAAAGCAGTGCTGTGTCTGTTACCTCGTCTGTAAGGGAGTATCTGAAATGTCATTAAAATGATGTCTGTTTTCTGGGCCCCTGCCCAAGATGTGCCAAAATACTGTCCCTGTACTTTGCAGCAGATTCATGTATTTATAAACATCACACACAACTGCTTTTTTTTTTTTTTTTTAAGAAATCTCAAGAATTGAGTGTGGAGATACTAATGAGTTTGCAGTGACCAATCATGTTGTCATCACCATGACATTGTACTGTCCGAGTTTCTGTTTTCAGATCTTATCCGAGTTCTGTCAATCCCTACAGACAGTACATTCAAACGATAAGCTTCCTCCAGTCACAATAGGCAAGCCACAATTTGAACCCCAGTGAATCATGCCTGCTTATCCAAATCAATTCCTCACAGGATGTTTAATCCATGTCAATTCAGCACTCTCTTGAAGGATGACTCCACCCTCACTCTATGTATTCATTTACCCCTTCCATTACTTCTGCTTGTCTTCAGAAAGCTCAGACCATAACGCATGTGTTGAATTCTGAACTAATGCCACCGAACCTGGAATATCTTACAGCCATGTTTGAATTATACAGTAAAATACATAGGTATCTGTTTAATACATTCCCCATAGCTGAGCTTTCTGTTTACTTAATCAGAAAATAGACCTTTGTGTACATTCCCCAAAGGTGGTTTAAGCTGTATCGACTCAAACTGCCTCCCCAGTTGTCAGGCCAAATAATCATGGACCTGCTATTGCAGCAGTATGTGGTAATTAATGATATCTCTTAGCTGTTGTAGCTTGATAAATTAAAACTTTTCAAATGGTGTTTAGTTATACAGATAACATAATACAGAAAATATTTCAATGCAAGCTCACAACGTAGCAATATTCTTAAATAGCGGTATGTAGCAGTGGGATATTACACCTTTAAGCCATCGCTTTAAACGTGATAGAGATCTGGACCCTGAAGCTTCCTCGGCTGTGCTGTTGTACAGTGTGTAAAAGGCGGATTAGGGAGATGTGAGTGTTTTCCAATCCTCTGTTTCATCACCATGGAAGAGGTCTGTTTACGCAGCTTCCTCTAAACATCTTCATGCCTGGAGAGTTACCCTGCAGAGCTCCTCTTGATTGGATTACAGTGCCTTTGAAAATGAAACACTGCATACTGAAGTGACCCCTCTCTGGAATCATTGCTGTGGATGGCTTCTTAACTCCCCACCACAACAAAGTGAGGAGACCGGGGCCACAAGGCCTGCCATTTCAGGTACAGTACAAAAGGAAATAAGTCTTCAGATGAAACAAATACCCAATCCGTGAATGAACTGTCAGAAAGACGTGTGGTGACAGAATGACATCACTTGAACTGTATCTTTTTTTTGTTGAATTCACACAGGGGCACGGTCTAAACAATGATACTTTTATGTATAGAGGTATAGAACAGAGGGAATTACCAGTGATTACAGACCATTTCAGTGAGCTATGAATTCTAAGCAAAGCGAATTGTGGCCTTTTATGCTAAACCAGTAATCCTGGTAATTTGTGATACAGAGGGTCTAATTATATGGGAACGATGACAAAGAATATATTTTTTGGTTGTTGTTGCTTCCTTCAAGGGACATTTCTTAGCCCAATACACACACATTATATATATATATATATATATATATATATATATATATATATATATATATATATATAGATATAGATATAGAATGCCACGGGAGGGAGCCAGGATGTGGTTCACCTGGCACCAGTTTCAAGAATTGTTTTTAATCGTTAAATGGCTCAGCTGTCCGATTATAGTTAAACCTGAAAACAAGAAGTTTAGTTAGCGCTCCAAAACAGAGTTAGGTTTTGTTTTGTTTTAGTTCATTTGTCTTATTTCTGTAATTAATAAAAAGGCATGAAAGTGCTATTTAAAACTGCAAATTCTTGTGTCTGGGTCTGATTGTAAGGGGCTACAAACCTTAAAATTAGTGAAATCCTTCACATTTGGTGGCAGCGGTAACAAAGCCCTCCGGACCCAGCACAGTTTAAAAAAATGGAAATACAAGACCTGATTAAGAGGCTGCAGCAGTTAACTGCTGCACAGCGAGAGACAATGTGCTGGATGGAGGAAAGCCACCAGCAGTGGAGACAGGAGATGGGGTTGCCCACGTGGGAAACAGAGGTGCCTGAACCAGAGATGTCGGAGTTGCTGCAGGTGCTGGTGAGAGTGTAGTGGCTGGTACCAGAACGAGAGAGGCAGCTGACGGAGCGAGAGGGGCAGCCAACGGAACTTGAGGGAGGGTGGTTGTGTTTTGGGGGGTGGCCTTGGAATGGCCGGGTGTGTTTCACACAAGGGGGAGGATGAGTGAATAGGGGTAGAAAGGAGAAAAATTGTAGTCTAAGGAGGGAGCTGCAGGACTACAACCTCCAGAATGCCACGGGAGGGAGTCAGGATGGGGTTCACCTGGCTCCAGTCTGTAAACGTTATCACCTGCCTCCAAAGCACCTTTGACCATTATTCCATAGTCCAACTTCTGTATTATTGTGCATATTTTAGCCTTTTAGTCTTGTTCCCCTTCCTTAACAGAGGTATTCTTACTGCAACATATCCTTTAAGTCCTGATTTCAAGAGTGACCTTCCTACTGTTGATTTGATGGATGACGACACCTGTGCCTTCTGCCAATTCTGTTGTCAATTCAACGCTTGCCTTCTTTCTATTCCTTAAGAATATTATCTACAAGTATTGCCCATCCTTATTAGACAGCTTTTTGGGTCTTCCAGTCCTGGTTTTGTAAATTACAGATGATGTTTCTCTGTACTTGTTGATTATGCTTCGGATACCACACCTTGAAAATCGAGTGATGCGAGCTATTTCACTCAAAGTTTTTCCTTCTATATGAAGTCAAGGTTGTTGTAATAGTAGAAAATACTAGTGGAGGCTTTGAGTAAATTGTTGATGCTCATAATGCATCAGAGTAGAAAAATGCAACATGTCTAAGACTTTTGCACAGCAGTGTATATATGAGTGTATTTAGACCACTATCTCTGGGAAAACTATAGTAAAAGTTTACTAGATTACTATATTTCACAGATACTTTTGCACCAACAATAGTTTTACTATTGTATTTATTGGGAAATACAATTTGCTTCACTACAAGACAGTCCATAGAAAGGCCTTCCACAACAATGAAATAATGGTTCAGTTGAAAAAATAAATCACTTTCACCTAAGATAAATAACTTCCACCTAAGTGGCTATTCACTTTATTATGATTATCAGAGAAGAAAGAAAGTTGTAGGTTATACAGATACAAGTGTTTGAGTTGACAGATACGTGTGTTTGAGTTGAATTATAATAAAAAGGTTAAGTTTTTACTGAAATTAAGGTCAAGAAAACTGTGAAAATAGGATAGCATTATAACTGTTTTTATTTTTTCCTTCTGAGGCTAATAAACCAACAATTGTTGACAGCAACCCCCCCTCCCCTCCCCACAAACACCACCCTAAAAAAACAGCTGCCGTCGCCTCATCTCCTGTGAGTGTCTCGCTGCTTCCTCCTACTCTATCAGGAAAGAGCAATTAGGCCTGCCGCTCTCACAGGATGTTGTGGGGGAAAAGTCAACTGGTTTCCACAGATTCTTCTATCAACGGGTTTGGCAAGTGCCCTAATGCATCTGCCCAAGAGCTACAACTTAGGTTTCCTTCATGGGTGGCACTGCCTGAGAAGTAGCCATGCCTCTGGCCATGTTCCTCTTCTCACAGGTTCTGTCTGATTTCATCAGCAGGCTTTGACAGCCCCCTTCTCTCTTTAGCAGGAGAATAAACAGCACGAAGACATGACAAGCCCCGGCCCAGGAAACTTCTAGTTTCCTCGTTACGTTTGTTTGATGTACCTACGTATTTGATGTATGTATGCTATTTTGTAGAACCTTTTTATCATGCCTATAAAAGTAAAATGAAGAGATTCTCAGATGACATATACAGCAGACAGGGCTTAGGTGCTGTGGTTATATTATTATATTACCATCTGGAGATAGTGTGTCCTGTGCACAAAATCCCAACAGAAAATGAGTATAGATATAGGTTCTTGCTCTGAAAATACAAATGCTCAGAGGAGTTTTGAATCTTAACATATGCAACTACCATTATATGACGTTGAAGATATAGTAAATGTAAATGTAGAGACATGTTGAATTTAGTTATATATTTCCAGACTTACACAGGAGGAGATACTGAGGTACCAGGCTTTGATTTTAATTAGTTTTATTAAAACCAACCATCCATTGATAACCTTTGATATTCCTTAAAAAAATATATAAATTAATGTTTTAATCTTAAATAATTTTCTTAACCTTAACCTTTAAATAACCTTGTGATTGACTGTTGGGACAAAGGCTTGCTTTGTTCACGCACCTGCTGTACAGCACTTTCCTCGCCTCAATCACCCTGAAGTAAACATGCTTCCTGTGAAATCTATGCCAAATATGTTAAATAGTTCAGAAACAATACTATGCGACAGTTCAAGGTACTCCGAGGCAAAGGCAAAGCAATATCAATCTGTTATGTCCACAATGCTGAATTGGTGATATTATGCTCCTTCGTTTAAAACTCAAAGTATGGAATCAATTGCTACCATGGCAACAAGATTCCTATATGATCTTATGCTTCTTTACAGTTTTGGTTAACAAATATTGTTTGATTGCAGGAAGAATTGTGCACTACAAGTCAGGTGAGTTTAAAAGGGGAATTCTTTATTAGTCAGGGATACAAAGGGAGCTTGTAAAACTTCCAAACGAGAGATTTTGTCTGCTTGTTTTGCACTTGCGGTACATGGCACATCTGTGTTTTTTATTGTTTAACAGACAAAAAGAGCACTCATTGCCACAAGCAACTACTGCCAAGAAAGAAACAAAAACAAATTGATTACCCTAACCAAAGCAGCAGTACCTAGAAGTAAGACCTTTCAAAATTCAAGTATGGGACATTCTCCACTATAGGGCTACATAAGTGGTCAAAAGTCTGCCAAAGTAACTTCTGTTTATAAAGAAAACAATTTTTAACTAAGAAGCAAAGTCTGGAATAAAATACGCCACAAATAGTAAGAAAACACATTAATATGTTGTAGATGGTCAAAATTGTTTTACGTTTATGCATTCCTTCAAGTTAAGGATGCGTCGCACCATAAAACATGGAATGGATGACAAAAGGAAAACAACCTTTTTTCTGCCACATGTCTGTGTGGCTGTTGCCTGTAACTGTGTTATTGCAACCCTGCTGCTTTTGCCATGAGGGGGCCACTGTACACATGGGGGCTCTGAAAATATAAATAAATAAAAAGGGAAATTAAGGAAATCATGCCATATCTTTTGAATATACAAGCAATGTACAGTTAATATATTATGCATACAGAAGCATTGCTATCCAAAACAATAACTCAGTGTTTTGATAGATAATGGACTCTAGCAGCACTTAAGTTTATCAAGCTAATTACAAGCACACTTACTGAAAATGTATGTTAACATGAACTGAGAAATAGATTTGGTGTATGGGAACGTTTCTATGATACTGAGATCTGTGACCTTTATACAGTTACCTATTCTAAGTTTAATTAATAGCATGTTTAATATCAGTTATTTGATTTCTTTGGAGGTGCTCCACCCCAACACTCAGTCACGCACTCACTCACTCACTCACACAAACTGGCACAAACTGTTTTCATACCAGAGAAACCCCATGGCTGTAATGGACACTTAATCACACAGAGCAAAATAAAAGATCATTTCTAAACACCCATCCTCCCAGATTAGTGACACCACTCTTATGAAGTGAACCGGCGGAGGCAGTGAATTTAAATGACAATTGTAGTGTTCCTTTTACGTTTACATTGTCAACAAAGGCTGAATAAAATGCAAATATCCCACTAATCTCTTCCTCTTTTCCTCTTCACTTCAGTTGAAGATAACACCAGGATTAGACAGACCTAAAGGGGATTTCTGCCCTGGGTGTTTGATGGGATTTGAAGGGGACACCTTTGTACCTTCTAAAATCCACTTCCATTGCTTGAAATGGAGCTGTGTGCATGTGATAAACGTTTTTTGTGACAGGAAATTTACAACAACCTGAAGTGATACCACAAGAGGCTTTAAGCAGACATGCTTCTTCTAGTAAAATGATTAGCAAGCACATTGAGAGATCGTGGTTCAAAATGTGTCTGACAATACTTTACCAGCCAAGTCATTTGAAGCTATTAGAAGTCTAATTGCCATATCCATTAAATTACACGTCATGTCAACTGGATTGACTCAGTGATTGCACAGAGACCACCATCATTGATATCAACTAATGAGTAGAACATTATAATATCTTCCCACTTTCAATTACAAATGTGCCTCTTTTGTATTAGCCAGTGCCATCCAGAGTTGAGATTTACATAATAAAATACAAGCTGGAGTTAAGGGGGGAAGGGGGGTGTATAATACTGAGGATTTTTTTGGTTGTTACGAAAAAAAAATGCACATTGATTTACCATCTGTACTGATCATCCATACTAATGGTTGATTAAGACCTACTGCACATACTAGTATGTACAAGGTTCCATACTAGCCCATACAAATGGGATGCTATTCCTTGATAATGTTGCATTCAATGACAATCACACGTAAAGATTCAGGGTATACGTCAGCCCACTGTCATATAACTTTCCAATCACTAAATGAAATGTCATGCCTGTGCACCTATTTTACAAATGTCCCCAGAATAATAACAGATTTAACTTTTAAGATGTTTGCAGTCATTCTGAGTAGTTCTTATTGCAGTTACTCAGATATTATGTGCAGGTGTTTTCATCTGGGTTCAGGAGTTGCTCTTTCATTCTAGTTGCCTGCCATAGAAATGTGTATCTTAGGCTATAGAGTCAGCACTAGCACAGCAATACTCTAGAAAGTGCTGGTGTCTACGAACATAAAGACATTTTGGCTGATCTAGCCAACTTCACATATGTCTACAGTATGACAGGCAACTTGAAGTCAAGAGCAGCTCCTAAACACATAGTCAACACATCTTTTCAAATAATAGAAAGAAACACTGGTTATTGGGTCTATTTATACTGTACCAGAAGACTATTATGATAACTAATTATCACACATGTAAAAAACAAGAAATGATAATAAATTGGCTTTGACGGGACATTTTTGTACTACAAATTGTTTCTGAGTCAGAAAGAAAGGCGAGTAACTAACAGATGGTGTGTAGGGTTCATGGCAATCATCATACATTACGTGTAGTATGTGATGTTTTTGACAACTAAAATGGTAAAATTGCACACCTTAGGTGTGAGTCTCTGCTTTGGCCCCAGGTCTCATCCCACCCTGCACAGCAATCACTGCATTCTTCCTCAAGCTTCCAGAGCACACAGTGCCAAACCTGTGTGGCGAGGACAGTTTTGATTGCTGTGGACCCCAGACTCAGAACCAGAGTGGTCAGGCTGCATTCAAGTGCTGTGCCTGTTACTTTGAACCTTCAATTGTTCTCTAAGAGTCTCCAACAGGGTCAAATGCTATCTCAGAAATAACTGGACTTGTGTAACTTGTATTGTATTGCATTGCAATCTGAACAAAGGATAAACCTGCTGCCTGTTGTTGTCCTTCTAAAGTTTCTTAAATCTCAAGAGGACTTTCCTGGTTTAATAGTCTCCCCTTTTTTCAATGTAATTATAAAAGACATACCTGTCGTCCTCCCAGGACAGCAGTACATTTCATTTTAAAACAACGCCTTCACAATACAAAAATCATGGGTTAACAAAATGTTCAGCTCAACCAAAATAACCAGTTTTCAACTCAGTCCAGAAATGACAAATAACTAACCTAGGGGGTCATTTGATCAGCCTATAACCGGGATAAGCCACATATAAAAAACAATTACAGCATTACACATCATCCCACACCGTCAACCATCTATCAGGGATTATCATTAAAAATAAGCAGTTCATGCAATCCAGGGGCATTCTCTGGTATATATACATTCCAGCTGTGGCTTATCTCAGCAGAGTATAGATTTATATCAAATCAATACCGCAAACACTGCAAAGAGAATGCAGTTTGAATGACAACACTGGTGGGGAGGTCCCTAATGTCCTGTCATGTTTAATGTGGATTGATAGAATCATTATATCTAATTGCACTAAGCAATAACTCTCAATAAATATAGGAATAAATGTTTGGACCAAGACTTCTGCAATCGTACATTTGCATTTAAGATGCTAAGATGAAGATCCTGTCATGATCTTTGTTGATGACATGAATCGGATGTCAGGTTATTGAGATGGGATTTTACTGTCCTGAACTATCCATATAAACTGGCCACCCAGTGTTTAATTCTTTCTACTGAAGCAATAGAACAGCTCACATTACTGGGAGCCACATTTAACAAAATGACTTAATTCCATAACCTTCCATTACAAAGTCTTTTCAACATTGGTGGTCACTTTAACCAAAACAGATTTCACAGGACCTTTTATTATTATTATTATTATTATTATTATTTATTTCTTAGCAGACGCCCTTATCCAGGGCGACTTACAATCGCAAGCAAATACAAATACATTCAAGTGTTACAATATAAGTCATACAATAAGAACAAGAAATACAATAATTCTCAAGTGTGACAAACCACAATTCAATAATACAGCAGATAATAGTGAAAGTTACATCAGGATATGATTAAGTAGTGATAGTTACATCAGGATATGATTAAGTACAAAATACTACAGATTAAACACTTGGGAGATTACAATATTCTGAGGTACAGGATTAAATGCAGTAAAATAGGGGGCAGATAAGAGCAAAATAAAGCATATTTAAATGAAGGGTGATAGTGTCCCAGGATACAACAGAGGAGTTCTACAGGTGCTGTTTGAAGAGGTGAGTCTTAAGGAGGCGCCGGAATGTGGTCAGGGACTGGGCAGTCCTGACATCTGTAGGAAGGTCGTTCCACCACTGCGGAGCAAGGGTGGAGAAGGAGCGGGCTCGGGAGGCAGGGGAGCGTAGCGGAGGTAGAGCCAGTCTTCTAGTGCAGGCGGAGCGGAGAGGTCGAGTGGGGGTGTAGGGAGAGATGAGGGTCTGGAGGTAGCTGGGTGCAGTCTGATCAAGGCATCTGTAGGCTAGTACAAGAGTCTTGAACTGGATGCGAGCGGTGATCGGGAGCCAGTGGAGCGAGCGGAGTAGTGGAGTAGCGTGGGCGAAGCGAGGTAGAGAGAACACCAGGCGAGCAGCAGAGTTCTGGATGAGCTGGAGCGGACGGGTGGCGGACGCAGGGAGGCCAGCCAGGAGGGAGTTGCAGTAGTCTAGGCGGGAGAGTACCAGGGCCTGGACCAGGAGCTGGGTAGCATAGTTGGTGAGGAAGGGTCGGATTCTTCGGATGTTGCTCAGGAAGAATCTGCAAGTGCGTGCCAGAGTGGAGATGTGCTGGGAATAAGAGAGGCAGGGGTCCAGGGTGACTCCAAGGTTTTTAGCTGAGGAAGAGGGAGAGAGTGTGGTAGATTCCAGAGGAACAGAGATAGAGAGATCAGAGGAGGGGGAGGAGGAGGGAAAGAAAAGGAGGTCAGATTTAGAGAGGTTGAGTTTGAGGTGATGCGAGTGCATCCAGGAGGAAATAGCAGACAGACAGGTAGAGATACGGGAGGAGATGGTGGAGTCAGAGGTGGGGAAGGAGAGGAAAATCTGAGCATCATCAGCATAGAAATGGTATGAGAAACCATAGGATGCGATGAGGGGGCCCAGGGAGCGGGTGTAGAGAGAGAACAGGAGAGGACCCAAGACTGACCCTTGGGGGACTCCAGTCAAGAGAGGGTGAGGTGTGGAGGTTGCTCCACGCCAGGTTACCTGGTAAGTGCGGTTGGAGAGGTAGGAGGAGAACCAGGCCAGAGCAGTGCCAGAGATCCCCAGGTCAGCAAGAGATGATAGTAGAATAGAGTGATCAACAGTGTCAAAGGCAGCAGAGAGGTCGAGGAGAATTAGGACAGAGGAGAGAGAGGCAGCTCGGGCACACTTAAGTGAGTTGGTGACAGAGAGAAGGGCGGTTTCAGTGGAGTGAGCAGAGCGGAAGCCAGATTGGAGAGGGTCAAGCAGAGAGTGGTTGGACAGGAAAGCAGAGAGCTGGCGGTGTACAGTCCGCTCGAGGGTTTTGGAGAGGAAGGGTAGGAGGGAGACAGGACGGTAGCTCTGGAGGGAGGTGGGGTCGAGGGTAGGTTTTTTGAGGAGGGGAGTGATAGAGGCTTTTTTGAAGGCAGAGGGGAAGATGCCAGAAAGTAGAGAGGTGTTGAGGAGGGAGGAGATGAAGGGGAGTAGAGCAGGAGCAGCAGCTTGAAAGAGGTGAGTGGGGAGGGGGTCCAAGGCACACGTGGTGGGTTTGTGACCCTGGAGCAGGGAGGAGAGGTCAGAGTCTGAGAGGGGCAAGAAGGTGGAGAGGGAGGGCGAGTTAGTAGGGGATGTAGTGGGTGTAGGGGTTGGAGCAGGAGGGGGTGCGGGGGAGGGAGAGGTGTTAAAGAGTTTGCGGATATCTGAGATTTTAGAAGAGAAGAAGGAGGCAAAGTCGTCAGGGGAGATAGAGGAGGGAGGAGGAGGGGGGGGAGGGTTTAGGAGGGAGGAGAAGGTAGAGAATAGTTTACGTGGGTTGTTAGTGGAGGCTTGGATTACAGATTGGAAATAAGCACATTTAGCAGAGGAGAGAGTAGAGGAGAAGGAGGAGAGAAGAGTGCGGTAAAGGTCTAGGGCAGCAGGGAGTTTGGTTCTCTTCCATTTCTTTTCAGCAGATCGCAGTGTGATTCTTGCCGAGCGGAGCACAGAGGAGAGCCAGGGATGGGGAGGGGAGGGGCGAGCGGGTCGGGAGGTGAGGGGACAGAGGGAGTCGAGGGAGGAGGTGAGTGAGGAGAAGAGGGTGGAGGTAGCAGAGTCTACGGAGAGTTGTGAAAAGGAGTCGATAGGAGGGAGGTGAGAGAGAGCAGTGGAGGCAAGGACAGAGGGGGAGAGAGAGCGGAGGTTACGGCGAGAGGTGACAGTGGGGGTAGGAGGAGCAGGGAGAGGGGGGAGAGACAGAGAAAAAGAGATGAAATAGTGATCAGAGAGGTCCAGGGGGGTGACAGAGAGGTTGGAGGGGCAGCAGGCCCTGGAGAAGGTGAGGTCCAGTTGACGGCCAGCTTTGTGGGTAGGAGGGGACGGAGAGAGACAGAAGTCGAAGGAGTGAAGGAGAGGGAGGAATCCAGCAGAGTGGCTGGGGTTGGAGAGATGGATGTTGAAGTCACCCAACAGGACAGTCGGGGTAGACAGAGAGGGGAGGGAGGAGAGTAGATAGTCGAGTTCATCCAGAAAGTGAGTGAGAGGCCCAGGGGGGCGGTACAAAACAATGAGCAGGAGTTGACAGGGAGAGGTTAGTTGGACTGCATGAAATTCAAAGGTAGTGACAGAGAGGGAGGTGAGATCAGAGGGGACAGAAAAGAGTAAGGAGGGAGAGAGGAGAAGACCCGTCCCACCTCCCCGTCCGGTGAGACGCGGGGTATGGGACAGGACGTAGAGAGAGGACAGGGCAGCAGGAGTAACAGTGTTATCAGGGGACAGCCAGGTTTCAGTGAGAGCAAGGAAATCGAGCGAGAGGTGGGAGGCAAAGGCAGAGATGAAATCAGCTTTGTTAGCAGAAGAGTGACAGTTCCAGAGTGCACCAGAGAGTGTGCGGGAGGGGGGGAGAGGCAGAGAAATGAGGTTAGAGGGGTTGGAGGAGCAGTAGCGGAGGGAGGGCAGAGGACGAGGACGGGAGGACAGAACAGGGATGTGAGAGACAGTCATAGCAGGACAAGCAAGACAAAAGGCACAGTAGGAGCAGTGGGGTGGAGGATACAGAACTGACTAGTAGATGGCTTCTTCCAGAGCGCTGGTAGGTTCGGATCTAGTCGAACAGCGTCTCAGCGCAGGCCTCCCCTCGCTGGACTCCCACAGCTAGACTCCCGGCTCTTTTGTTGAGGCTCTTCTGTTGGCTGGCGCTTCGTGCTGGCGCTAAAATAAGCTGCTTGAATAAATGTTGTTACCCCTGCTTGGCAAAAGAACCAACTAAACTGTGTGGAAACCAATCAAATAGCAAAATCAACTGCTAATCAATTTAGCCACTCACCTGGTACTAATCACACACAAACTCAGCCAATTCAAACACCACCTTACAATGTCACCAAATGTAGTAGTTACAATTACAAAAAGCAGGAACTTATCTATCTGCCTCTCTCCCTGGTTCCCTGAAGACTGAACTAATTACCAGATGCCCACTCTTAAATAACTCCCTTCACTTAGCAAGGGAACTAGCTGCTAACTGCTCTGGAGACAATAGTTTCACACACTTTGATGGGATCACACAACTGCAGGAGCTGTGTGGAGACCAATTCAAATGCAAACTGCTCTAATCAAGTTAACCCACCCTGATTCAAATTTACAAATTACAAATTAAGTACTCAAAATAAGCACACTGCCTGGGATAAAATCACACACTCCTCCCCAATTAGAAACACCAGGTAATACTATATAGTTAATGGAAAAATTACTAGGAGCAGGATCAAATACCTATCTTGCTTCAAATGCTGGTTACCTGGTTACCTGGTTACCTGTCGACTCCCACAGCTAGACTCCCGGCTCTTTTGTTGAGGCTCTTCTGTTGGCTGGCGCTTCGTGCTGGCGCTAAAATAAGCTGCTTGAATAAATGTTGTTACCCCTGCTTGGCAAAAGAACCAACTAAACTGTGTGGAAACCAATCAAATAGCAAAATCAACTGCTAATCAATTTAGCCACTCACCTGGTACTAATCACACACAAACTCAGCCAATTCAAACACCACCTTACAATGTCACCAAATGTAGTAGTTACAATTACAAAAAGCAGGAACTTATCTATCTGCCTCTCTCCCTGGTTCCCTGAAGACTGAACTAATTACCAGATGCCCACTCTTAAATAACTCCCTTCACTTAGCAAGGGAACTAGCTGCTAACTGCTCTGGAGACAATAGTTTCACACACTTTGATGGGATCACACAACTGCAGGAGCTGTGTGGAGACCAATTCAAATGCAAACTGCTCTAATCAAGTTAACCCACCCTGATTCAAATTTACAAATTACAAATTAAGTACTCAAAATAAGCACACTGCCTGGGATAAAATCACACACTCCTCCCCAATTAGAAACACCAGGTAATACTATATAGTTAATGGAAAAATTACTAGGAGCAGGATCAAATACCTATCTTGCTTCAAATGCTGGTTACCTGGTTACCTGGTTACCTGTCGACTCCCACAGCTAGACTCCCGGCTCTTTTGTTGAGGCTCTTCTGTTGGCTGGCGCTTCGTGCTGGCGCTAAAATAAGCTGCTTGAATAAATGTTGTTACCCCTGCTTGGCAAAAGAACCAACTAAACTGTGTGGAAACCAATCAAATAGCAAAATCAACTGCTAATCAATTTAG
Source organism: Acipenser ruthenus (assembly GCF_902713425.1). Taxonomy (NCBI): domain Eukaryota; kingdom Metazoa; phylum Chordata; class Actinopteri; order Acipenseriformes; family Acipenseridae; genus Acipenser; species Acipenser ruthenus. The sequence goes on along the minus strand of NC_081201.1, from coordinate 35,003,905 downwards.
CCACTCACCTGGTACTAATCACACACAAACTCAGCCAATTCAAACACCACCTTACAATGTCACCAAATGTAGTAGTTACAATTACAAAAAGCAGGAACTTATCTATCTGCCTCTCTCCCTGGTTCCCTGAAGACTGAACTAATTACCAGATGCCCACTCTTAAATAACTCCCTTCACTTAGCAAGGGAACTAGCTGCTAACTGCTCTGGAGACAATAGTTTCACACACTTTGATGGGATCACACAACTGCAGGAGCTGTGTGGAGACCAATTCAAATGCAAACTGCTCTAATCAAGTTAACCCACCCTGATTCAAATTTACAAATTACAAATTAAGTACTCAAAATAAGCACACTGCCTGGGATAAAATCACACACTCCTCCCCAATTAGAAACACCAGGTAATACTATATAGTTAATGGAAAAATTACTAGGAGCAGGATCAAATACCTATCTTGCTTCAAATGCTGGTTACCTGGTTACCTGGTTACCTGTCGACTCCCACAGCTAGACTCCCGGCTCTTTTGTTGAGGCTCTTCTGTTGGCTGGCGCTTCGTGCTGGCGCTAAAATAAGCTGCTTGAATAAATGTTGTTACCCCTGCTTGGCAAAAGAACCAACTAAACTGTGTGGAAACCAATCAAATAGCAAAATCAACTGCTAATCAATTTAGCCACTCACCTGGTACTAATCACACACAAACTCAGCCAATTCAAACACCACCTTACAATGTCACCAAATGTAGTAGTTACAATTACAAAAAGCAGGAACTTATCTATCTGCCTCTCTCCCTGGTTCCCTGAAGACTGAACTAATTACCAGATGCCCACTCTTAAATAACTCCCTTCACTTAGCAAGGGAACTAGCTGCTAACTGCTCTGGAGACAATAGTTTCACACACTTTGATGGGATCACACAACTGCAGGAGCTGTGTGGAGACCAATTCAAATGCAAACTGCTCTAATCAAGTTAACCCACCCTGATTCAAATTTACAAATTACAAATTAAGTACTCAAAATAAGCACACTGCCTGGGATAAAATCACACACTCCTCCCCAATTAGAAACACCAGGTAATACTATATAGTTAATGGAAAAATTACTAGGAGCAGGATCAAATACCTATCTTGCTTCAAATGCTGGTTACCTGGTTACCTGGTTACCTGTCGACTCCCACAGCTAGACTCCCGGCTCTTTTGTTGAGGCTCTTCTGTTGGCTGGCGCTTCGTGCTGGCGCTAAAATAAGCTGCTTGAATAAATGTTGTTACCCCTGCTTGGCAAAAGAACCAACTAAACTGTGTGGAAACCAATCAAATAGCAAAATCAACTGCTAATCAATTTAGCCACTCACCTGGTACTAATCACACACAAACTCAGCCAATTCAAACACCACCTTACAATGTCACCAAATGTAGTAGTTACAATTACAAAAAGCAGGAACTTATCTATCTGCCTCTCTCCCTGGTTCCCTGAAGACTGAACTAATTACCAGATGCCCACTCTTAAATAACTCCCTTCACTTAGCAAGGGAACTAGCTGCTAACTGCTCTGGAGACAATAGTTTCACACACTTTGATGGGATCACACAACTGCAGGAGCTGTGTGGAGACCAATTCAAATGCAAACTGCTCTAATCAAGTTAACCCACCCTGATTCAAATTTACAAATTACAAATTAAGTACTCAAAATAAGCACACTGCCTGGGATAAAATCACACACTCCTCCCCAATTAGAAACACCAGGTAATACTATATAGTTAATGGAAAAATTACTAGGAGCAGGATCAAATACCTATCTTGCTTCAAATGCTGGTTACCTGGTTACCTGTCGACTCCCACAGCTAGACTCCCGGCTCTTTTGTTGAGGCTCTTCTGTTGGCTGGCGCTTCGTGCTGGCGCTAAAATAAGCTGCTTGAATAAATGTTGTTACCCCTGCTTGGCAAAAGAACCAACTAAACTGTGTGGAAACCAATCAAATAGCAAAATCAACTGCTAATCAATTTAGCCACTCACCTGGTACTAATCACACACAAACTCAGCCAATTCAAACACCACCTTACAATGTCACCAAATGTAGTAGTTACAATTACAAAAAGCAGGAACTTATCTATCTGCCTCTCTCCCTGGTTCCCTGAAGACTGAACTAATTACCAGATGCCCACTCTTAAATAACTCCCTTCACTTAGCAAGGGAACTAGCTGCTAACTGCTCTGGAGACAATAGTTTCACACACTTTGATGGGATCACACAACTGCAGGAGCTGTGTGGAGACCAATTCAAATGCAAACTGCTCTAATCAAGTTAACCCACCCTGATTCAAATTTACAAATTACAAATTAAGTACTCAAAATAAGCACACTGCCTGGGATAAAATCACACACTCCTCCCCAATTAGAAACACCAGGTAATACTATATAGTTAATGGAAAAATTACTAGGAGCAGGATCAAATACCTATCTTGCTTCAAATGCTGGTTACCTGGTTACCTGGTTACCTGTCGACTCCCACAGCTAGACTCCCGGCTCTTTTGTTGAGGCTCTTCTGTTGGCTGGCGCTTCGTGCTGGCGCTAAAATAAGCTGCTTGAATAAATGTTGTTACCCCTGCTTGGCAAAAGAACCAACTAAACTGTGTGGAAACCAATCAAATAGCAAAATCAACTGCTAATCAATTTAGCCACTCACCTGGTACTAATCACACACAAACTCAGCCAATTCAAACACCACCTTACAATGTCACCAAATGTAGTAGTTACAATTACAAAAAGCAGGAACTTATCTATCTGCCTCTCTCCCTGGTTCCCTGAAGACTGAACTAATTACCAGATGCCCACTCTTAAATAACTCCCTTCACTTAGCAAGGGAACTAGCTGCTAACTGCTCTGGAGACAATAGTTTCACACACTTTGATGGGATCACACAACTGCAGGAGCTGTGTGGAGACCAATTCAAATGCAAACTGCTCTAATCAAGTTAACCCACCCTGATTCAAATTTACAAATTACAAATTAAGTACTCAAAATAAGCACACTGCCTGGGATAAAATCACACACTCCTCCCCAATTAGAAACACCAGGTAATACTATATAGTTAATGGAAAAATTACTAGGAGCAGGATCAAATACCTATCTTGCTTCAAATGCTGGTTACCTGGTTACCTGGTTACCTGTCGACTCCCACAGCTAGACTCCCGGCTCTTTTGTTGAGGCTCTTCTGTTGGCTGGCGCTTCGTGCTGGCGCTAAAATAAGCTGCTTGAATAAATGTTGTTACCCCTGCTTGGCAAAAGAACCAACTAAACTGTGTGGAAACCAATCAAATAGCAAAATCAACTGCTAATCAATTTAGCCACTCACCTGGTACTAATCACACACAAACTCAGCCAATTCAAACACCACCTTACAATGTCACCAAATGTAGTAGTTACAATTACAAAAAGCAGGAACTTATCTATCTGCCTCTCTCCCTGGTTCCCTGAAGACTGAACTAATTACCAGATGCCCACTCTTAAATAACTCCCTTCACTTAGCAAGGGAACTAGCTGCTAACTGCTCTGGAGACAATAGTTTCACACACTTTGATGGGATCACACAACTGCAGGAGCTGTGTGGAGACCAATTCAAATGCAAACTGCTCTAATCAAGTTAACCCACCCTGATTCAAATTTACAAATTACAAATTAAGTACTCAAAATAAGCACACTGCCTGGGATAAAATCACACACTCCTCCCCAATTAGAAACACCAGGTAATACTATATAGTTAATGGAAAAATTACTAGGAGCAGGATCAAATACCTATCTTGCTTCAAATGCTGGTTACCTGGTTACCTGGTTACCTGTCGACTCCCACAGCTAGACTCCCGGCTCTTTTGTTGAGGCTCTTCTGTTGGCTGGCGCTTCGTGCTGGCGCTAAAATAAGCTGCTTGAATAAATGTTGTTACCCCTGCTTGGCAAAAGAACCAACTAAACTGTGTGGAAACCAATCAAATAGCAAAATCAACTGCTAATCAATTTAGCCACTCACCTGGTACTAATCACACACAAACTCAGCCAATTCAAACACCACCTTACAATGTCACCAAATGTAGTAGTTACAATTACAAAAAGCAGGAACTTATCTATCTGCCTCTCTCCCTGGTTCCCTGAAGACTGAACTAATTACCAGATGCCCACTCTTAAATAACTCCCTTCACTTAGCAAGGGAACTAGCTGCTAACTGCTCTGGAGACAATAGTTTCACACACTTTGATGGGATCACACAACTGCAGGAGCTGTGTGGAGACCAATTCAAATGCAAACTGCTCTAATCAAGTTAACCCACCCTGATTCAAATTTACAAATTACAAATTAAGTACTCAAAATAAGCACACTGCCTGGGATAAAATCACACACTCCTCCCCAATTAGAAACACCAGGTAATACTATATAGTTAATGGAAAAATTACTAGGAGCAGGATCAAATACCTATCTTGCTTCAAATGCTGGTTACCTGGTTACCTGGTTACCTGTCGACTCCCACAGCTAGACTCCCGGCTCTTTTGTTGAGGCGCTTCTGTTGGCTGGCGCTTCGTGCTGGCGCTAAAATAAGCTGCTTGAATAAATGTTGTTACCCCTGCTTGGCAAAAGAACCAACTAAACTGTGTGGAAACCAATCAAATAGCAAAATCAACTGCTAATCAATTTAGCCACTCACCTGGTACTAATCACACACAAACTCAGCCAATTCAAACACCACCTTACAATGTCACCAAATGTAGTAGTTACAATTACAAAAAGCAGGAACTTATCTATCTGCCTCTCTCCCTGGTTCCCTGAAGACAAACCTCCACAGACCAAAGTCACATGGCAGTTCAAATTACCATGCTTCAGCTCAATGCTGGAGCTCAATTCATTTTTCACGTTGTTCCCTGTTTATCAACACTTTTGAACCCGCTTTCAGTTGGGCTAATTTCAGTACATATTAATAACACAGGCACCTGTACAGAAAGAGAGATTGATTCCCTGGCCCCAGAGTGGCAGTTTCTCCATTCCCTCTTTGGCTCAGTTTATAGTCAACACACTGTGGAGTATGGTAAATAGCCTGAAACCACCTTGCCAACCTTTCGCTTCTTGGGTGTAGGAGTTGGGTCACAGACAACAAACCAAGCACAAACCTCTCTCCAGTGCTGAAGCAATGGTTTACACTCATGCTTGGCTGTTTAAAGACCTGCAACAGGATAAACTTGGATGTCCTTTAACATTGCCTTTTTAGTTGTGTCCTGCTATTTTGGTAACACTTTCAAAAAAGTGTTGATAAACAGGGAACAACGTGAAAAATGAATTGAGCTCCAGCATTGAGCTGAAGCATGGTAATTTGAACTGCCATGTGACTTTGGTCTGTGGAGGTTTGTCACAGAAGAATGAGTAGTGAGTCCACACATCTAGTCATTACAATATTCATGCTGGTTGTATTGAGTGGTAAAGTTTTTTTTTACACTTTGTACCCTTTCTGGAGGAAAGGGTACAAACTTAACATTTGTTAGCAGCACAGTATGATAGGTGTTAACTTAATAAATTATAAGAAGCTTTATTTCAAATATTGTTTGACCTTTCTGTATGACTAGCTTTGTGTAAATGTGTACTTGTGTAAATTTCAATTTTTATACTTTAATATTTCATTCATGTTTGATAAATAAATAAAGCGAGAATAACAGTTATGGTTAAATATAAATCTGGAATCTAGTGTATGACTATTTTATTATTATTTTTTTCTCTTGATGATATTGCAATGGAAAGTTCAGATTTCTCCTGGTATATTTTAAACAGCTATCATCACATGGTGCGTAACACATTATAGAAAAACAATGGTTTTGAAATGGTCCCAGGATTGCCAAGTTGTGTGACATAGTGAATACAAAATAAAAGCTTTAAAAATATTAAATGTTGTGACTTACACAATAAATACAACAAATGCAGAATTATTTTGTATTTAAATTACTGGAACAATGCCACGAAAAAAATAATAATTTAAATTATCTCTGATGTCTGCCCTGTTCCAACATTACATACAAGTACATCCAACATTAGGTACAGACAAGAAATAAATGAGCAAGATTATTTCAGGGTTTCCAGATCTTTTTATTTTTTATTTTTTATTAGAGCAAAAACATTATTATTTTTTTATAAATCAAAGGGATTGGAAATCAGGAGCTGTTCAAACAAAGAAAGATTTAACACAGCTACAAAATGTATTATATGTCTCCTTACTTTATTGTCCAGCATTTCTTTTTGCAGAGCGATGTGGTGATTTAAAGTAACAGAGCTTTCCTAATGCTCACAAGTTCAACCATAACAGCACAGATAACCTAACAATCCATGTCCCCTGCCTTGAGGAATAGAAATGTGGAATGGATTTACAGTCATTAATCTCTTGGATATAGATCAAGAGCTGTCTGACAATCCTTCTCAGTTTTTAATAATAACTTCTGGCACCAGATGCATTAAATGGGAGTTCCAGATGGGAACTGCATGGACAAGGCAAGACAATTCTGCTTCAGGATACTGCTCAAGCGTTTCAAGCAGCATTGCATTTACAATCACAATAAAACAACATCAAGCAAGTCATATCAATATCACGTCAGATTTGTACTTCTTGTTTAAAAGAGAATAACTTGTCCGTTCTCTGAGAGGTCACTGAATCAATTAAAACTATGTACAAAAAGAGGAGATATCCATATATGGTAACCACACATTTATTTCTCTTTAAATCAAATGTCTTTGTGATGTAATTCACTATGTCTTTGTGAATTACATCACAAAGATATTAGATTTAAAGAGAAATAAATGTGTTGTTACCATGGCATCAAAAAGCCTATACATGTTTGTTTTCAAACACACTTTCCCTTGACAAAGGTATGTTAAACATACCAAAACATTGGGAAGTTGGCTCTTTGAGCAAAAACGTATATATTATATATTGATCTTAATGGAATGACAGTGCCTGTCAGGTAGGATTCCCCTAGTGAACTTAGACAGGTGAAGAGACAAGTGACAAGTTATAATAACTAAATATTGGAGCACCTAAAACAATCTGAATGATTGCAAACATCCCAGAAAAGTGTTTTACGACACTAAGATGCATAGCCTCTACCTGCAGTGTGAGGGGTTCAGTAACTGGACTGAACTGGATGCAGATTCGCTCCTCGTCATCATGTTCTCAGACACTCACAAACTATGCTGTAAGAAAGCCTTGGAGCTCAGTCAGCTGACAAAAAGAGTTATCTCCCTCATTCATCTTAATTTGCCTCTCAAATGAAGGGGGTTGCAGTAGTAATTAAGGCCTACCCCTCAATTGTAGCATCACTCAACTGTTAACAGGTGATACCATCTTTTCCAAACTTCCTCCAGCCATTTTTGTACTTAAAACATTTTACTCTGCTAAGTCTTGAGTTATCTCTTCCTTGATTAGTTCATATGCTTCAATTACAGTTTTAAACAATAAGAAATACTGTAATACTACTATAATAATTATGCAATTTTAAAAATGTGTATAATCAGTTAATCACTGTTAAATAACTGGACAAACACCCTTGTTCATCAGTATTGTCTGTATTAGCTTTGAATATCCTTTAGGTGGAGCTGTATTGTCCTTTGTAGTCTCCTTGGGTTAGGGAGGACAATCGGGATGCAATTTAAATATTTATTTTTTTAATTGATAGCATTATATATTTACAGTATATACTTGGCCATAAGGTTCTTTTGAAGCATCATAACCCCTGTAAAAGTTATAATAGCGAGTGAAGCATTACTGACTTTCAGAAGAAGTTGCAAAAAAAGCATGCAGTTTGTGACAATCAAACTGAATTAGTCACCTTTGCACTTTTTATTATCCCTGTTGTAAGTTATACTTAAATCAGGTCTTGGAAAGGGGCACTGAACTGATTGTCAGTTTTCATATATGACAGTGACTGACGGTCATTCAAATAAATGGAGAAAACCGATTGCAGTAAGGAACTCCCCCCAAAGCAAACTGACAAGTTCAGATAATTGATGATCAGATCAGTGACATATCTGCACCCATTTTCTAGCTGAGAGAAATAACATTTTGTTTTTAAATTAACAATTGATATGAGATGTCATATCCATTACAAAATGATGGATCTATGATACCAATTAGAATATAGCTTGCAACTTTATTTATCATCACACTAAACATAATTGATTTCTGAATAGGAAATGTTTATTAACTATTTAATGGATTTATTATGTGTATTTGAATATTTTTCTTCTCACTTTTGCTAGCATAGTTCATAGGCTATCTACATAGACTACTTAGTTATAAGGAAAACTACATTAATAAACTGCATTGTTTGGAACATTAAAACATTAAAGACAATTCTGTTTAAAATGACCCGTTCACAAGTCTGGAATTAGCAATGGTAAAGTTAGTGTTAAAAGCTCAAATACTGGAAACACAGAGATTTAGTTGAGTTTATAGTTTATTGAGTAGGTACTGTACAACACAAAAAATACTAGTAGGTAGCTTGAAAAGAAGAAACGTAGCTTTATAAGAAATGAACTCATGGAACTGACACAGGTCGTCTCTGGTTTATCACATCCATCAAAATAGAGTATCAGTAGAAAACAGTTATTTCTTCAGGCAAGAAAATGCAGGCCTATGTACTGTATTGTAAAGGACAATTTGAAGGGCAGTTCCATTCACATCTTTCATTGGAATCCTACAGTGTGACAGACACACGGTTTTAGGTATTGCTCAAAATCTGAATGATGAGGAGTTTTGCCTCATTTGTGTGGAACCAATATTCCACATGTTTACAACAACAAATCGGGCCTACAGCTGGCAGCACGTGACCACACTGCAGGGCTGTCCAGATTAACAGCACGCTACTCTTATTGTATTACTTGTATTGTAACGCTTGAAATGTTTTTGCTTATGATTGTAAGTCGCCCTGGATAAGGGCGTCTGCTAAGAAATAAATAATAATAATAATAATACTCTCACGCCTCCTAATAGGTATTTACATGTTTTAATGGACTGATCACGTGTGGCACTTTACTTAATGAAAAAATAATAGTTGAGCAGAAGCCAATTAATTATTTAAAATTAAGTTTACTGGTCATTTTACGGATACCATGACAACAAAGTAATATGATCCCGTGTTAATTACTTAATTAGCGTATTCATTAATGATGTTGAAGAGTTGTTTGAAGTACTGTGGTAGGTTACTTTGATTAGTATAAAAATGAATTGTTATTATTGCCACTAATTAAGAAATGCTAAACTATCAGTGTATGTTTCTGTATTTATAAAACCACTTGAAAAAATACAATTTTAGATGGTATTTTTTTTTTTTTTTTCAGCTGACAATTGCAAGTCCACTGCTTATTCCACAAGGAGAACCATCTGGCTTCTAGGAGTACATTTTATAGAGTCATGCCATAATCACAGGGGATGACTTCATAAAATGAAGCTGTCGTTTGTGATACAATCTTATTGTTGTACAATAAACAGGTGTGGAATCTGCATAAATGTGTCATTTTGAAAAGAAGTAAAACTTCTGTGATCGTCAGTATTCACTCTCTTTAGAATAACAGTTACTATTCGCATCTGTCAAAAATTAAAGTGTCAACGACCACTACAAAACCAATGTGTAAGCTGCAATAACATGGCCTAACCAGCAGGTGGCAGAAATAACCACGTTTGGCAGTCCATTACCATGCCTTTCAATTATTTATTTACCTGTTTTTGTAAAAGAGCGACACAAATTAATAATAATAATAATAATAATAATAATAATAATAATAATAATAATAATAATAATAATAATTTGTATACGTATTATTATTATTATTATTATTATTATTATTATTATTATTATTATTATTATTATTATTAGGGTACTGTTTTATACATAATGTTTGTTGTTCTCTAACAACAACTGCAGTTAGGCCTACTTCAAACAATTAAAAATTACAGTACAAGACTGGTGCTATGATAAACAAGTCTTATCTTTGACTACACGCAACAAGATGCGGCTTCTTCTAACTCAAATTATTTTCCTGTGAGAACGAATTACACAGCGTCGCGGTACAACCTAACGTTAATGCATATTGATCCTTTGAAATAATAATTAAAAAAAGAAATAAAATAAAATCCGTTCGAATTAACGCCTTTACGGTATCTGTTCCACTATCACACCTGAAGGCCACAGTACCTTCGAGAGATCAACACATGCTGTTTAAAGACTCATCTGGGAACCCGAAAAACACAGTAAACCATATGGGCCTCCGGCTCGAGCGAACTCCAGTCGGGCTTGAGAATGTGTATCTAATACCAGGAGACGGGCACTGTCACAGGAGCAGCGCCCCATCCCTCAGATCACACGCTTTACTGGGTAACCGAGAAGGGGCTTTAATAGGAAAGCCAGACCATGGCCATAAAACGAGGTATTTCAGAGACTTGCAGGTCTGGACACCGCGCATAATTTGTTAAGGGTATATAGACTAACAGGAGCTTGGCTACAGTACAATGCGTGCGAACAGCTGGCACCTTCCCAGTTGTACATCATATAAAATGTCTATAGCAATGAGAATATTGTGTTTGAAGAACCAATTTGTAATATATATATATATATATATATATATATATATATATATATATATATATATATATATATGAAATTAATGTTTGTTCATGAAACAGCTTGCAACACATTACATTGATATAAGTCACAGACAGGACATTTCATGACACCTTATGCAGGTTACAGCAAGTTAAATCAGATTTATTATGGCATAAAGAGTCAATATTTTGTGTGTAGTTTCAGGCATTTTTCTGTTAACGTATATATATATATATATATATATATATATATATATATATATATATATATATATATATATATACACACACACACAACATATTGTTAGCCTTTGTTAACTGATTAGTTTTAGCCTCATCCATATTCTAGTAAAACAGTGTACTTAAATGTTATTATCATTATTATTATTATTATTATTATTATTATGCTTTGGGAGATAGTGTTTCCAAAATATCTTAACCTCCAAGCATCTGTAAAGGAAACATATCAGCTTTTCTCTTTATTTATTTATTAATGTATTTATTCCAAGATTTTCAATTCCCATATGCTAAATCATAACCGACAGATATATTTACAGTAAACATACATTCTCCAGTTGTTCAACGATGGTAAAACAGATCTAGCATATTCCATTTCTGTTCAAATGCCTGTTCATAATGTCAGCCTAAACTCTTCCCATGATGTAACTTCAGTCATTTCTATCACTGCTAATTCAATGCATGAACACAGGGATGATATAACAGAGAACATCACTGTCTTTGTTTATTGAGTACATGACGCATTGGGGTTCTGCCACTTTATCATTAAGGGCCATGCAAGTCAAGGGGTAGACCACCAGATTTCAGTGAAACGGAATCACAAGCAGATGCACATTTTTCAACTAAATATTGATACTGCATATTTATAATGTCGACCTCCATGTTTATACTCATATGTGTCTGTTAAGTAAGTACCTAAGCTCAATACGCTTTCAGAATGAATCTAACACTTCTCTATTGATACATTTAAGCCAATATGTAATTTATATTTATTCTATTTTCTAGAATACATATACATTATACATATATATCTTACATATACACACAAAATATTCTAATGCTTAAAAAATACTTAAGGACATGTTATTGTAAACTTGTTTTAAGTATTGCAGGTTCTGATAACATGAAGTGTCTTTTAACCTGAATGTCGGATCAGAAAAGTGCTGAAAAAGGTGCATCAAGTAGCTCTTATTGAACATCACAGGAGGATTAAAGGATTTGTAGTGAATCCTAATGAAGCTGCCAATCACTCACTGTCTTGTTTGGGGCAGAGTATACCTTACAGTTTTCCTAGGGCATCTTAATTCTGTTTGAGGATAGCAGTACTTCCTCTTCGGAGGTAAAGTCAATGCAGGGAGACCTCAGGGTGTGATTACACAAGGCATCAGCAATTGCCAAGAACATTGTATTTAGCTGGTTACAGGAAACAACGGTCTGAATTAGAACATTAACTAAACTATTACATTTTGTTGCTGTATTAATTGAATTGGTTTTGAAGAAAGCGCATTTACTGAGTTGCAGTATGTTTGAAAACAATCCCATTCAAATCGAAAGGTAAGTAATCACATTAAAGGGGAGGTATAGCCATTGTCTTGCACATCCCTTATTCAATATTTAAACTTTTCAGCATAGTTCATAACAGCCTCACACCTGGGAAGCATTGCTGATAGTGTACTGACGGACAAGACAATACAAGTACCCTCAGTTAACATGCCGGTATCCTTTCCACTACTCATTTGTTTGAGGACCACAGGTGATAAAGAATGCATAGCGTGTTTCTGAGGAGCAAACGTTGCACTGCTCACATTACCATTTATTATGCTAGATCTCACAAAGTCAACAAAACAAAACTGTCCTCTGTTGAACATGCACGGCCTTAAAAGTAATTCTATAAATCTACAATACTTTTTAAAACGGCACCCAATCCTGGAAAAGTACCATTGACAAGCTGGGACACGGCACAGGCAGGTCTACGTAGGATTCTCTTGATAAAGCGTATGAGTAAAGCATATGCACCTCCCGGGCATTATTCCGTCTCCCATCAATCTATCAGATAATGGCTGTGTGGATAGTGGTATTTCAACAACAGAGAAGGATGAGGAGAGATCACTTTGCCAAAGTTGTTCATGGGAGATGTTTCTAATGCACTTAGCTTCCCACTCCACAAGTCAGCAAGCAGGTTTCACACTGCACCTGAGGCAGTCCTGCCTAGGCCCCATTGTCAGCTGCCTCTCTCTGCGATGATGAACAATTCGCCTGAAGGAACCTCATTTCCTTAACATTCTTGCTCGGATAAAACCTCCATTATTCTGCAAAGTTTAAAAGCACTCAATTTATCAGATTTGGCACACGGGGCAACAACATGTCATTCATTGCCTTGTGGCACTGGGCTCTCTGTAATGGTGATAGCTATGGAATTAATGCATCTGTATAGCAAGAACGTACAGTAGATATAGAAAAAACAGATCTGCTAACAGCGATGTGTTGATTAAATTCAATTCTACCTCAGGTACACCAACACCTTTTCAAATGATATGTACATTTTGTTATCCAGAATGGTATTTTAAAAATATGATTAAGTTCACATTTTCTCCAAAACTTCTTGAAACAATATACCTTTAATTTGTTTTTAGAGCAAAACAAATGAATGGAAGGTTGGAGTGCCTGACCGTGGTCTTCCAGAAGAAGTCCATTATGGCAGGTATTGTTGTACCTGTAGTAAGTTACACGATGGTTATCATGCCTCCAAATTCCACAACCTGCCATTTCTTTTTTTTTTTTTGAAGCACTCTTTTGTGTGGTTGCTAAGGGAGGTTACTTACCTTTTTATACCTCCGGTAGTAACTTGAACATGGGAGTTTAAACACATTTATTATGGACACCAGAAGATCTGCACGTGACACTAATGGTCACATGAAGCAAAATAGCAACATTTCATTGATCTGAAAAAGATTAATCTTCAGCACAAGAAAGGGTGCAAATTAGAGTAGAGAAAGTAGATTTAAATCTGGGTCACCTCTCTCGGTTAATAAGCTATTTTGTATTGATGCCAAACTATAAATACTGCACCATTTTAATTAGGTATGGTACGGGTACACATTACAAGCTAAGTACTAGTTGAATTATGTTTAGGATATACCTGTGTATTGACACCCATAGCCTCTGTTCTTCGGTGTGGTGTATTTGTATACTCTCTAGAAAAGTTTCTGTTTCACCATCGGTAGGATTCATAAAGCGTCATGTATCTTTGCGTAGAAATGGGAATTCGGGTAGTGACTTGAGGCCATAGAGTGCAGTTATTGCCTGATAGTTTTTTTTAAGGGATCAGTAGAAAGTATTGTGCATTAAACAACTGTTTGTTTGTTTGTTTGCGCTCTGCCAAGCAAGTTAACTATTGATTGTTCCACATTGCAAACATGAGGAAGAGATTATGAAGTTCAGACACAGATATCTGTTCTGCACAGTTCCTTCTATTACAGGTGCTGCTGGCTATGCCATTTAGGAGGTTAGTGTCTTCTCACATTACACGGATTACACCTTTACATTTTAGCACCTAATTAGCAGCTGCTAACCACAGGTTAATTGTTTCCTAGCATAAAAGTAATCCATTAAAAATAAAAGTAGAGACTTTGGTTTTCGGCTATACCAATCAATATAAAAAAACTGAGTGGTACAGGTATGCCTTTACTCTGCGTGTAACAATATTACTCTTGACCATGCAGTATATGCTATGAATCCCACTGGCACCCATTGTTTTATGCATACCAGTTTATGGTAGGGAGAGATTTACCTGAAGATGGGATTGGGATTAAAAGGACAATTTAACATACAAGTAAAGCACCATTTCAATTAACATTTAAAGGTACAATCAGAAACGTACTTTGTTGTAGCTTTGCATTTTAGTAAATTGGGCTTGCTTATAGGAGTGTTGGAACAGGAGTATATTCGTTTATCCCATGTTCTCCTAGGAAGAAATGTAAAGATGCCAATAGTTACATAGAAAGACATTTGTAAAAGGCTTAAATAGGAGCCAGTTCCAGTTTTAATTTGGGGTCCAACTCACACAATTGAATCTGCAGGTAGTGTACTGTGGGTCCCTGTCTGGGGGGCAGGTTGAAAAGAGCAGTTTGATCTGTGTCACCTGCATAACAGCAGGGTCATTCGCTTAATAAAGGCAAATTGAAACTGACCAGCTGCTGCAGACAGACATTTCAAATGACCAGGGAGAGTTCTTGGTTAATATATAGTCTCAGTTAAGTCAGGCTGGCCTCAGAGTTCATGGATACATGACCTTAGTAGATTTTGCAACACAGAACATTTACTGTAGGCTACCCACACACTGTTTTTATTTTTGATGACACCTAGAAAAGTAACTTTTATGGAAGCATTTCTATACACGTGTTAAATTGAAGATACACACCTCTGAATTGTAATACAAAGGCATATGCATGACAGGGGATTGTTCAATAACGCCTTGACATTCCTTTATATGTCAAATTTAATCAAAGTCTCCAAAATCATCCTGAGGACTACGATGATCTGCTAATGAAAGGGTGGGTTACCATCTGGATGATGGGTTGAGGTCAATAATAATTGCAATCCACCTTTCCCCTTGTAGCATCCCAGATTCAATAATGTGGTCCTTTCTTTCTCTGTTCATGTAATGACTGATACACTATTTGTACCTGTGGTTCACCTTGTAAGACTTTAACTCATTTCTCTATAGACTGGTACAGTACATTCAACAGGGATTTTTAGTTACATTTTACATTATTCTGAGCGCCCAGACAATTAAACCACAGACAATGGTAAATAATGTTAATAGTGCAGTTAAACACATCTATCAAAATCTGAACGCTTGAAGAGATTTCAGCATTTGCCAATGTGTTTTTACAATTTACCAAACTATAATATAAAAAAAAATCTCAGACAATTCAAGGTTAAATATACTTTAAATAATTGATATTTATTTAAAGTAAATGGATTATACAGAAAAGGTGCCCTGATCCAAACGGTATTGAATTGCACAAATAATTGTATTTCTCCTATGTGTTTTTATACATTACTTACTGTCCACTGGCACTTGACTGAATAAAAAATATGAATGGCAGAAAGGCTAGGAAAACATTTTAAGCTGAAAAGTATTTCTAGCCTGGGGAAATCTTCGGGCACCCGAGAGGACTTTAAATGTCGAGGACGTGTTTCCAAGGTTTTTTTTTTTTTATTTCTGTGTAGAGATTTTTTTTTTTTCCACAAAAAATATTCACATTCTGCATTGAACAGTGCACTTATGCATATATACATGCTTACATGCATACATAGTTAATAATTGTATATCAATCAATCAATATTTAAATGTTATCCGATTGGTAATGGTAATATTGGCTTTAATTTATTGAACAGCAATCTGATGTTTGTTCAGTTCAGTAATAACACGTAACTTCCAGCAGGGGTCATACTTTTCCTCGGTGGCAGTGAGTTTTTGAGGAACGAAACGAAACACCACATACACCCTAGCAATAAATTTGATGTTCCTTACGAGGAATTCTATGGGAACACTGTAAAACTGGAGAGGTATGGGAAACGTATCTGTTGGAATAAATCAGTCAGTTTTGCTTTGTCCAAACATGTTTTATTGTTGATATTGAAAAACAACCACTTAATACCTTGTCTCGGAAAATATACGAGCACTGTATAATCTATAAACCTGATTATGTTTTAACATGTGCTGAAACCGGAAACACTAGAGACGAGTTCGATTTACCTGCCCATTTTAAAAGGGGTAAATCACACTGCGTTACGATTTAGCAGCTGTATGTTTTTCATGTTATTGTGCATCATATTGTAGCTCTATTCTTGCAAAATAAGTTGCAAAATAATAACAAAAATGATTTGTTACATAGTTCAGGCTTTATTATGAAAAACAGAGAGAACAAAGAAAGAAACACAGCAGCGCGGTAAAATTAATAATGCAATAAATAACGCACCCTCTGAAAATCCATATTAACGTCGATGTGTGGTTTTTTTTTACATTTCAGTCAATAAATATAATCAGTTGATAGTTCTTAAATGTACGCTTAAAAAAACAAAAACACCGCGGAACGAGTTTTTATTTTATTATTGAGCAGTCTATATTAGTTAATAAGTTGAAAAGGCGGTAATGCATGCAGTTTGTAATTGGGAAAACTTGGTTTATTTAAAAAAAAAAAAGTGTACATATAAATACTGGGCGAACAAGCAAGAAACAGGTGAAAACTTAGCATAGTGGTACATTCTTTGTGAATATGGCCCCTCGGGGGTCACAGAGAGTAGGTGAATGAAGTGGCCCTGGTGTAAGAAACTTTAGCATTTTCAGTCTAGGAATTTATCCAAGTTAACCCAATTAAACCTATCACAAGGCCCAACATTACCTAATAATGAATACCTATAACCTGTAGTCGTATGGGACTCCAGGGCTGGAGTGCACCAGCCTTGCAGGCCTGGCCTGGGTTTGAATAGGTCATTGCCACTCATCTTAAGTTTTGCCTGGGTGATCACGGAGTTCAATATTTTTCCTTTTTTTCTTTCTTTGTTCCTCCCAGTGTCAGCGCTGGACAGCCAAAGTACTGTATCACAAAATGGTGTCACTGTTTTGCCACACATCCAGACTGCTTATCAGCTATTATTGTTTTTCTGTGTATGGTTTGTGGTGCCTAGGTTTTTACACTTTCAGTAAAAAACGTTTGCCACTTTTTTCTTTTGCCTTTCAACTCATATTCCTGACTTAACATTCCTTTGCATTTTGGGGTTTGATGCACATGGCTCAGAAGACAAGTTTACTTTTCTTTTACTGTTTAGCAAGCGAGAGAAACATCCTTACAGTGCCCAGTAGATGGAATTGCTAATTTCATACTTGGTCCCATGCTAATTATCACTGGTAAACCACGTCTGACTGCCCAACATACTTATGGTTCACTCCAAGTTTGTTATGGCAGTAAACATTTCAGTCAGGGACACCAAACATTATTTCATGCTCTTTATACTGTTTATAACCCTTTCATTGTAACATGTACCCTTCCTGCGTGAATGTGTCCTTTCCCTGTCTTAATGCCACCCGCAGTGGAGAGTTCTTTCATTGCCATGGAGTGTCAAAGTAATTAGTTCAAAGCTTTAGGTTCTATAGAGTGCAATCTTTCAAAGTATTTCCAGCCATCAGTAGCTTTTTTTCCCCCTTTATTTGTAGGTTTCGGCTGCTCAAAGAAAATCACTGTGACCAGCAGCAGAACCTCATACTGAACAATGATCAGGTGTCCTCAGTGTGACTGTTTGCTTGGGTCTATTACTGTAACAGCAGCTACATGGTACAGACTGGAATCATTCTTTTATGAATATCACATTTATTTAATCAAAACTGTTCTAAATTGTCTTTAAATAAACTTGTTTCAATTAGGGGTAACTCACTGTTTAGTACTAGCCATAATGTTTTTCTACTCAGTGAAGGTGACCTTACTGTATGCTCCTTACATCACAATATTTAATGTCAAAATATATTGATAGTAAACAAAGAATGGAGGTTTTACACCTGACGGCTAGAAAGGGTAGGCAGGTGTTTCTCCGTGTTTCAAAAGTGCAGAGAGGAACAGGCCAAACAAATCTTTCAGTGTTTACAGTAATCTTAAAATGAGCTGCAGATTCATGCCAAGTGTGTACGATAAAAAGAAGAAAAGTAGTGAATGGAATGACCTTGCATCGCCTTTTCAAGAGAACTCAATCACAGCGTCTCACACCTCCAGACACCTGCCAATAAGAAGCCATTAGATAATAGTAAGGTGTTAATTTTAGGAAGTGTTTCTTTGAAAGAAGTTAATATTTCAGCAGTGTTTTCAAATCGTTAAATAAACGTTTGATTTGGGGCAGCAGTGTGGAGTAGTGGTTAGGGCTCTGGACTCTTTACTGGAGGGTCGTGGGTTCAATCCCCAGTGGGGACACTGCTGCTGTACCCTTGAGCAAGGTACTTTACCTAGATTGCTCCCGTAAAAACCCAACTGTATAAATGGGTAATTGTATGTAAAAAAATTGTGATATCTTGTAACAATTGTAAGTCGCCCTGGATAAGGGCGTCAGCTAAGAAATAAAAAATAATAATAATAACGTCAGTGTATCTCTAGATATATGATATATACTAGGTGGACTTTGCTGGAGGCACCGTGACAGATGATGCATTGTACTTTTATTTGACTTATTCAATTCAAAGTGGCCAGTGAATCACAGGGCTGTGCTCTGAGTGGCATTAGCTTGGCACACGCTCAGACTTTACACTGAAAACATAATCCTGGTGCAGGAATTACAACTGCAGCATGTTTTTTCTGCCATTCCGACATGCTGCCTAACCCACTCCCTTTGTTTACGAATAAACATGCATTCACTGTATAACATAATTCCGGTCATATGAAAAAAGTCATTCCTTTATTTATTTTATGGAAGCTAAAATTGATAATTGTCTTGTGAGGGAATACTGGAATTAGACTAATCCTTATCACTGATTAGTTCAATTTCCCATGATTTATAACACATTACATTGTGTGATAAATTGTGAATTCTGTTTAATGTAATGCAAAAACTGAAATATTTGGTGTTAATGCTAACCCCACCATTATGAATAACTGCCTTCATTCCATTCCATACTGTTCCTTTCTAGTTGGTGTCAATAAATTACTGTTGATTACTCTGTTCATTACACTTTAATTATGACTTGGAACTAGCAAGCATTAATATTGAAGTTCACAAGATAACAATGACAAAGGTAGCTATAATCTGCTCCATGAACTTGTACAACAATAATGAGAGAGTCCCTAATACTTGGCTATTACACTGTCAATTGAGGTACCATAAGGACTCATTATTTATAGTGATTATATTTTATTAAATATACGATTGATTGATGCTCTCTTGGCTTCAAGTGGAAACTCCTCTCCCATTAGGTTGACAGTCATGAATGCTGCATTATATTTTTGCACAGCAGATACTGCCTGGTCATATTTAACTGGCTGAAGCAGAGGGTAACAATACTGCGTATCTATTAGTTGACCTTGAGAGATCAGAGCTTTTTAATTGAATTTTAAGCTAAAACTACCCATTTGGACTACAGAGGAGCACAGTAGGAAACAAAGCCAATGATAAGTGTCTTCCATTGTTAGTCTATAATAGAAACTAGTGAAGCCCACACTTTGAAACTCCTATCTACTTAATGTCTTTGGGTGTGGTACAGTCCCTATTCAAGAAAAACAAACTAGTGACACTCTGTCTGCTAGAAAAGCTGTAATATACTTATGGTTATGAGCTGTAATGCTTCGGAGTTTCTGTTGCAGTGTTTCATCACAGTAAAGAAAGTTTAAGGTATCTTTCATAGATTTTTAAAGCAAGCAGCAATCTACCCTGATTCTAATGTTAAATGCAACGGCCCTTGTCAGCTTTAAATGCCTTTCTTCAATTATCTTAAAGATCTGAAGTAATACAGGACCAATAATAAAAAAGTGAAGGATCAAAGTGGTCCGCTAACCAGCCAATCACAGATAAGCAGATACTAGTAGTTTGTTAAATATTAACCTGAAGTAGGTGCAGCTTATAAAACAAAAATTTGCTGGTCAATAAATGGTTATTTTTTCAGTATGTATATTCGGTAGCTGGTTGCCTAAATTTAAGTGGAGTAAAAAAAGAAAAAGAAAACTATTGATCAATCAATTGTCATTGCTAACATATTTACAAATATGTCCACCATTTAGCTTGAGGAGGGTTAGATCTGCAATCCTGGCCCTCATCTATTGTCCACATGCTGGGATTCATTGCTCTGCATCAGTTCACTTGAGTCGCTTTACAAACACACATCAGTCATTTTATTGCAAAAACAAAAAATAATTACCTAAAGAAGATTTTGAGCAAGTTGCATCTCAATTGGACAAGCAGATCTCTAGAGCAAAAATGACATCCAAATACTTGGACAGACAGAAAAACAACCTCTAATACCTCAAGGTTATGGTACATTTTTTTGAAGAAGGTTCTTGTATATTTATTCTGTTCATACTTTTACTAAGACTTGCCTGGAACCCTTGAGCAATGAGTGCCTTTTTCTCTGTATTGCTTGTGCAGTTACCTGTGAAAAAAGGCTGTTCTCAAAGTAGAGCCGCTGAACCAAGACCACAAATCAGCAATCTATAGCAAAAGGCTAAGGCATTAAATGGAGCTTTCAGAAGGGGTGCTCCACCCACATTATAAAAGCCCTTTTCTGTACTGAAGTGTATCAGTACATAAGAGTGTGTTTAGATGGAAGATGTGAGTTGTAGGAGGTGATCTGGCACCGGCCAATCCGTTTGTGGGATCCTAGGAGCCTTGCTCTCTGCATGCTTTTGGCTCTCTCTTAATATGATAAGTCAGTAGCATTGTGTGTGAGGTGCAGTACTGACATGTAAGAAAAAGGCAGTCTTCCATGGTCGTTTTGATAATTGTCATAAGCAAGTCATAAAGCATATGTCTTGATAGAAATGATTTACATTTCTAAAGAAACCGAGAACAGGAGATCATATCTGTCTTCTTTTCTTTTTCTCATCCACTATTAGCCGTTAGCTAACAAACGTGATCCTCTACAAAAAGAGCTTTAAGCTACCTGCAAAGATCTGCTGGAGATTAGAGTCGTGACCAAAGCATTGTGAAAGGCTTATTTCAACATTTACTGCACCACTGAAACCCCTCGCTGCATAACATTCCACATTATTGCTATTTTTCTTGTTCTTCTTTTAATTAACTTCACTAGCATAAATGGTATGCTGAACAACATTACCCTGTTTAGCTATATTGCTTTGTCATGCAAAGCTTTATTTATTTGTTATATATACACACACACACTGCAATGCTTAACCCCAATGAGGTGCCGTCCTTGATTTATAGATTGAAGTCCAAAAGACCAATTGGTCGCACACTCAAAATCAGTACAAGATTTACTGTAGTCTTTTAAAAAATATTTTCTTCATTTTATTAGTTAAAACATATTTTTTAATAAACCGAGCAAACTAACAAAAAAGGCAGTAGAACTACACTTTTCAACACAACAGGTCTTCGTCAGGTTCACCTATATATATTTTATATATATTTACTATATATAACCCAATAAGTAAAGCTTTTTGACAACTTGTTTTTCCAAGAGTTCCCCAGAGACATTTAACTGAACAATCTGTTACAGAAATCCCACATAGTGCATTCAGCACAATAAACAAAGAAAGAAACATCCACAGACAACAACAGCAACAGTTACAATGACAACTGACAGAGGATCTTAAAAAAGGCAGAGAACTTCAAGATTCAGCATCACCAGACCAAGCATTGCACAAACTGGGACCAAGATATGCAAATAGAATGGTGCAGTTCAAGAGGGGTTTTTTTCTGTAGATGCTGATAAAAGATAGACACCTCTTTCTCTGATGTCTTTAACATGTTCATTCCCCAGTTGCTTCATTACTAAATTTAGATATCTCTTAGATGGTTCCTTTTTAAAGCTCTTTGCGATCAGTGTAATTTTGTTTGCAACCCCTCCTTTATAATTGGGCTTGTGGGAACATCTACATGATCTGCACCATTAAACAGGAGACAGGCAGGCCGCTGGATAGAAGTCTTTTGGTAGACAGGCTGACTACCCAGATTGCTACTGTTTTGGCCCCTTTGTTTTTTTTTTTTTAATTGCTGGCCACATGTGTCATTAGCATAATGATAAGATAGTGACGCCTTGGTTTCAAATCAATTAGGTGTCTGGGGAGAGCAGTGTATGAATGGGCTAATTACTGTACCCATTAAGGGATGGGCAGCAAAGCTTACTTTCATCTGGTAACCTTGAGAAACAAATCAGAGTCTGCACGTGGTAGTCTTGGAGGAAATGTTCTGTAATTTTATTACATTTAAAAATTCGCAACCAGACCAAATCCCTCGCATGCATGTCTGCTTTTGCTGTATTGTTTGTTTGTTTTTTCACATCTCGCACAATTTCCAAGTATTTGATACTATGTTTACATAACGATGGAATTGTTCATAGGGTTTTTCTTTGTGTGGTTTTCCAAATTGTATCAATTTATTTGCTCATAGATGGCTGTTAACTCGTTTTCCGCTGCAGTGGTTGCTGCTAAAACTTGACGAAATACACTAACAGTTTTCATAAGATTTTTAAATGTTATGAAAACTGTTAGAGTTTTGAATGTCCGCACTCATTATTATTATTTATTTCTTAGCAGACGCCCTTATCCAGGGCGACTTACAATTGTTACAAGATATCACATTATACATTGTTTCACATTATACAGATATCACATTATTTTTACATACAATTACCCATTTATACAGTTGGTTTTTTTTTTTTTTACTGGAGCAATCTAGGTAAAGTACCTTGCTCAAGGGTACAACAGCAGTGTCCCCCACTGGGGATTGAACCCACAACCCTCCGGTCAAGAGTCCAGAACCACTAACCACTACGCCACACTGCTGCCACACTCATACAAAAACTCTGAAATTACTGTGAGGTAAGACGATTTAATTAAGCGCAAGGATATGTGGAAATAATCTTATGACAAGCATTTGGTGGATCAATATGTTTATATATAGATAGATCTAGGGAAGGGCACTGATAAAGCACTGTTAAGTACAATATATACTGCAGTTCTCTTGTTAATAAAGGAAAATTTTATTAACATAAGCATTGGGACATTCTTGTTGTTAGAGGTTTTAATAGTTGAGGGTTTAAACCTAAATGATTAGCCGTAGCATTTACAGAGCAGTATGTGTGCAGCGTAGTGTTGAATTGATTCTCAGCTATTAGTTTGTTAATTGCATTTAATAGGAGCAAATCCTTTTAAATCTGAAACATGAAACGGATTCAGCACCTCTAAATGGCTTTCAATCTACCTGTCGCCCTATTCACACTACCTAAAGATCACATGATCTTCACACATTGAAACCACAGTCACAAAATTCACACTCACGTTCTCAAAACGCTACGACCAATCATTATATAGTCAGTGTGAATAGGGCTCAGTGAAAATGAAGGGTCTGTTGTCCATGCAGTATGTATGCTTGCTTCAAATGCTTTAACACAGAGAACTGTTCTGAGGCTTACAGTGTGGAACATTTCCAAGTGGCAGCTGTGGTGCAGTCCCTTATATGATTTGTATTTGGTTTCTAACCTAAAAAAACAATATAAATATTGTCTGCGGTACATCAGGCAGGCATAAAAATCTTAGTGTGACTCAGAGTGGATCTTCAAAGGGACTACATTACAGAAACCTTGTCAATGTTTTTTTGGCAATACATTGTAACAATTGGTAATAGCTTGAATAAATAGGAAGGTGTTTTGAAAATACCCACCTTAATTTACAGTAAATGGACGCTAAACAGAAAAGAGAAAATTACCACACAAAGAGGTTAATGGTATGTTAATTTTGTCAACCAATGCAGTAAAATATTTCAGTTTTTTTTTTAATCCTTTTTTTTATTTTATTGTTTTGTATCTTTTGACGCACCTGCAAATCAGGCTTCAGCTCCCAAAGATTCTTCCAGGTAAATCTTGATAATAAATTGTATTAAATTATTTTACATCCCATAATTGACCATTGTTGTTACTAACACGTACTCTGAATTGAGCCCTGAAAAGAGAGACAGTACTGTGGCTCTCAGTTAACAGGCGTTATGAACAATGTCAGCAGGTGAATTCCTGGATGTGGGTTCTTGTTTTAGGTACAATACTAACCCGTTATCCACAGTGTTAACCATGCTTTCTGTTTACACTTAACCCTGGAATGCCCTGAAAGTTGGTGTGACTTTCTGACAGACACTGTGTGCTTAAGCCTGCAGTACTGTCTGAAAGCTTTTTTTTTATACATAACCTAGAATGATAATTGTGATGGGTCAAGACAAAAAAAACAAACTATATACTACAGTAATAAGAAGTGGTGCTTACATTGTAGATAAAACACAGGCACCTGCAGGTGACGCGCTCTGGTTTAAATTACAACTCATATAGCCACTGTTAAACACTTGACAGCACCTACAGAAACATATTTGTCTTGGCAGTGTTGCTTGTGGTTAATTTCAGCAAAGGCACTTCGTTTTAATCATGAACTGAGGACTGTTGGCTCTAATATGCATTATTTTTTGCCAGGTGAGGATTTTATACGTTGCTGGTGTTCAACAAGATCAAGCCTTCATGTTAGAAATGATCAGTTATATGTCATCTGTTCATCTAAAGTCATCTAAACATGTTTGGAGTATTCCATTCCTTGAATGTTGTATTGAGAGCTGTTCTTTGAAAGACATATATATCTTATATATCTTATATAAATTATTTGGGCAGTTAAAAAAAAAAAGTGAAAAACCACAAAAAAAGTTATTTCTATAATTTATAATTGTTCTATGGAAAGATATAAATTAAAGTAGAGATTCAGCTTTATAGTAAAACAGCACATTATTACATAACATGCATAAAATGAAAAATAACATGCAAAAATGTCATACTTTAACAAGTATGTACTAATATATATATATATATATATATATATATATATATATATATATATATATATATATATATATATATATATATCCATCTCTTATCATTCTGCTTCTGGAGAGGGTCATGGTCATATATATATATATATATATATATATATATATATATATATATATATATATATACACACACACACACATTTTAGTACTAGGATTGACTTTACTAAAATTTACTGTAGGCACTGTTTTGTTAAAAATGTTTTACAAGGGCATAATGCATAATGCATACAAAACATAATCATGTAAAATTTATGTTATGTTGTACTTAAGGTGTGTTACTATAGAATGAAAATACTGTTCTTGAGCTCCCACAAACTATTTGAAGAAGTATAGAAGAAAAGAATTGTGCCAAAACCACAAAAAAATGCATTGTTATGGGCCTTTTGAATTCTTTGAAGTGTATAATCAGCAAGGACAGAACGCCATCAAACACGTGGTAATTGCTGACACATGCAGAGGAAGGTAATTTTATTGAAGCATCACTTTATCAAAAAAAACAATTAGACAGGTCACTTACGAGGCTGAAGATTTTTTCCCCCCACTAAATTAGTAGCAGCTGCTTGAACTGGAAAAGCTAGGTTAGGGAAGTGCACAAAAGAAGGTAGGATGGAACGATATTGGTCTTTAAAAGGGTATCATTTAGTTCCCCCAGTCCTGCATATCTTCAGCCTGTACATGCTGAATGTGAGACTTCTATCAGGCCCGAATAGCACTATTTAATTGTTGAATTCATGGGTTGTGGAACACAGGTAGTTTAGCTCAGGCAGTCTGTCTCTTTATAGACAGCAGGTAAAGCCCCCTGCTGAGATGTTGCTTAATATTGGGGATAAAGCACTGTTAATAAAGACCAAGCAATCCTTGCGTACAGTTTTCAGCAGTATTACACAAAAGATCACTTGTAAACAACACATGTGGCAAAGCTATGCAGTGCAAGTTGTTCCATCATTTTTGAAACACGTGCTACAGATGGCTCTTCTTTCAGACATGCTTTCTTATTGTTTACCACTATTTTCATTATAGTTTGCAATAAATCATCCATAACTATATACACATGGTTGGCTTTACAGAACTTAATTAGCAATGATCTTGGTTCCAACACTTGTCATAATTGGATATCTTTTCTTGTAGCATAAAATTATTTTAGTTTACTCAAAAAATTATAAGAACCAGTAACAAAGACATTAAATATTATTTACTTGGCTGCAATTTCTGAAGATAATTGAACCAAAGTCAATGGAGTTTCGCATTTTCCTATGCTGTTTATTGCCGATGATGATCCGCTCTCAAATGAATCAGTTTGAGGATGTTGAAACAATCTCAAACAACAAAGAATGTTGTTCTTTGGTCTGTTTTAAAAGGACCTGGTTATTTGGAATCCAGTGCAACACAGATAAATTCCCTGGAGCACCTACTTCCTCTGCACCCTGTCATCACTTCCTGTCTGTAATGGATGCCTAATGACAGAATGCAGGTGGTTGATACAGGCTGCTATTTATCAGTGTCTCCATGAGCTCTCGGGATCTTCCATAATCATTTGCACAACTGCATCATATTCATCTTCTTTGGGATTAAAGCTAAAAGTTGAAGCCAGCTGGGAACCGTGATGCACCTCCTAATTTGTCTTTGATTTGAACAGCATTTGTATGTCTTTAATCTAGACTTACAAAGCTTAATACCTGCCATATATGGTTGCAATGTTTAGCCTTTAAACAACCTTACAACGTTTTACCAATGTGGACCAAACACGCATTGTAGTCTACTGTCAACTGAGCTTTTAACCTGGATTCAAATCCCACAGACTCATTATTATAATACATTTGTATTACCCAATGTTGCCATGCTCATATCGTTTTTACTTTATCTCTGTGCTGAGCCCACAATTAAAAGCAATCTGGCATTGAGGCCTTCCGAACTATAAGCAGCCCTGAGGTAGAGCACATCTGCTTATAGTTCGGAAGGCCTCAATGCCAGATATCTACCGTACACCAAATCTATTGTACACAATATTGCAAAACTAGAAACACACAAGTCACCTGTGAATAAATTGTAAACTCCACTGCTAAGCTGCCCTAGTGTGTCAGCAAAACTAGACATTTTGTTGAAGCGATTGACTACTAGAGTTTTATAAAGTGAAAATTTGCCAGAAAATACAGACTTCCAGGCTGACAAGCTTAAATGGTCCCATTGGGTGTGTGTATTAAATTACAGCAGTAGGTGTGACCTGATTCTTTACATCTTCTGCTTGGACAGGTCTTGTCTGTAGAACTTAGTTTATCCAGACTTAGGCCTTTCAACATTACACAGCAATTGTATATCTGTCAGTATATGGTTAATATATTTTAGAGTAGAATAAATGCTCTGAGGTATCGAGGGAGTAAATTATTCATTTATTTTTTTCCCCAAAATTGAAAGTGTACTGGCCTGGTCAGGGATCAGGCAAGAAAAACACATATAATCTGACCTCAAAAGCTGCTCTACCTTTCAAAAGATTAATCAATTTTTATATAGAGGTGCGCACTGTCATTTATCTCAGCCAATAGACATGAATTATAAGTTCCCAGAAATAGTGAAGTTTTTGAAATCCATAATCTTTCTTTTCCAGTCTGCACATTAATGCACTGTGCATTTCTATTGCCATACAGTAACGCAGCTTCTAAATACATATTTAAGTAAAATCAACTGATGTTCTTGCTCTCAGTATTTTCAGTAGACCTGTCATCTAAAAGGAATGGGGTTCTAGAAATGTCCCTGTACAGGGCTTCTTTTTTATAACCTCCTATGATATGTAATCTCACTCATTTTACAACTTATGAGAGAACACTCCTGGAAACTGCCTTTGTAAATTGAGTACTTGGGGGTCAGCACAGATTAGAATGTCATCACTGTATGCTATGCTACCTACTGTCCTCTGAGACAAGAGCTGTAAATGCCAAACGTGAATGATATGTAAGTGTATTTGGCTAACCTCTGACTCACGCATCATAACTTTGCTGGTTGTTCAGTAGTGATGAAAAGTGCAGACACCACACTTGATGTTATGATGAAAAGCCTGGCTGAAAGGGTGGACTGACTACTGTTAATAATGTGAAAACAAAGTTAATTTCCTTTCTAAAACAATGTAAATGGTCAAAATACATGACACTTCTGGATTATGGTGTGGTCCAGTGGTTAAAAATCTGATGGTAGTAACACACTATACTTATCAAGTATCCTGCTCTTTTCTGATGCTTGTAACACACTATACTTATCAAGTATCCTGCTCTTTTCTGATGGTAGTAACACACTATACTTATCAAGTATCCTGCTCTTTTCTGATGGTAGTAACACACTATACTTATCAAGTATCCTGCTCTTTTCTGGTATAAAACTGTCCATATTTGTCAGAGCTCATCTATTTGAGAGAATGGTCTGCAGGTTGCTGATTCCCAGAGAAGGGCAGTTCATGCCATTATTGCCCCACAGATTACTCATTTTATGAGCACAGTGTGTAAGATAATGTAACTGATACAGGTCATGCCTATAGAAAGACATTAGACTCAGATATCGTATATTCTCTTCATCTTTTTTACAGTGCTGTGAAATGAAGAATCTTATCAACCCCAAGCTGCCCTTAGCTGTCATCATATTGTAGTCTTTAAATATTTGACTTCATCTTGAGATTGGGTTGTAATGGAAGATAATTATCTGTACGGTAATTCTTGTTGGCTGGTACAGTACAAACAGATGTGAAATTTCAGGGCAAGGGAGATGCTACATTCCGTTTGTCATTTGGTTTGTGATCCCATTCTCAAACAATCAAGCTGCTCCTTTCCCGGGTTTGCAAATATCATTTTTCAGATACTTCTGAAATGTATGTTAAATGGGATGTGTTATACTACTTAAGGTCTACCTTGTCCAAAATACATTAGTAGGGACTTCAGAAGCACTGTTTGGTATTTATGTGTGTACTTTAGGTCTGCTTAGTTTTTTAGTCTCTTATTTAGAGTTTTATAAGTTCCTACTGTACAGTATGTGTACCAGAGTGCATTTGTTTTGCTGGTTTTCTCATGTTTTAACTTTGATAATCTTTATGTCATCAGAAATGGCTTATGGAAGTAATAATACTTCACACCTCGCTTCATCTCAATTCAATTCATCATGTGAGTGCTGCGTCACTCGAGATTGTTTGCCTTAAGGCATTAAAGTGTAAGCTCTCTGAATACAAAACTGTCCTTTGTTGTCATACTTGGGTTTTTTATGTATTATTTTGCACTGGTTAGATTTAACAAAATGTATGCATATATGCGCCCTGTGGACAGACGTTTGAACTTCAAATGATGTGTTAAATAGATAAAATGACTCTTGTATATAATGTTGAAAGTAGTTATATATATATATATATATAATGTGTTTTTTTATTAATTGGGACTGTATTGTACAAAACTGAAAAATAAAGAACTTGAGATTGATTTAGATACCTTTTTTGTAGTGTGTGTTGTATTCCTTTAAAAAAATAGGAGTTAATTCTAGACTATTATTGTGCAGTGGTCTCCATTACACTTTCCAAAAATACAATTTAAGGAAGTGTTATATTTCTCCCTGCTGTGTAGATAAACAAATAATGACCCCGAAGCTATTTTTGCCTCCAGGATCCAACACAAGATAAAGAATAGCGTGAAAAGGGAATATTTCCCTTTTTCTGATGTGAGAAATGGGATTTAAAAAAAGAGAATTCTCATGTATGTAAAAGTGGACCTTCTAATTAAGACCCCCCTCACTTTGTACCTGACCTGTGAGCCTGAAACCTCTCATTAAAGTCTTACTGCTGAACACTTCCAGTGGAGCACATCCCCTTTCTGGGGAGCACAGGCCCAGCCCTGCCCCTGAGGCTTGTCACACTTAGAAGGGTTCAGTGGAAGGAACCAGGGTTATGTCAAGCAGGCCAAGCTGATATATTCCAGAGCTCAGGTAAATGTTTGCCTTGGGCTGGTGCAGACGAAATTAAAAATGAAACTAAGTCTGATCAATTACTGTATGTCAAAAAAAGAGAGTAAACTTTAATAAAGGAAAGATATAGACATTATAAACATTATACATAACTGTAATTTACATAGGGTTGGTTTGTGTGTAAGCAATCAATACAATCTGCAGGAGCCTTGAATTTCCAGGAATGCTCAACACAAATCTACTGATGCATTATTAAAACCCAAAGCACCCCATTAGAGCTGTATTTGCTCCTGTATTGTTACGCTTTCCTTTTCATTTAATTTGAAGGATATTATTTCACTGCAATTTGAAGTAGTATGAGCATTAGCACTATTATACTTTCCTATGCATTATTCTGTAAAGCATTGCTACTAAAAACGGGGTTATTTACAGGACTCTGCTATTCTGATAAGAGGTACTATATTTAATGCTAGCGTTTTCAATACAAATATGCAATAAATGAAATCCCTGGTGTTCTTTTATATTAGTTTGATTTGAATGGCTTTTGATTTTTTGTGTGTGTGTGTGTGTGGACTGGCAGTATACAGCACAATGACTTACAAAATCTGTTCGGCTACAGTCGGGTCCTCAGGGAAGCTCCTATATTAATTGCTGTGTTTATATATATATATATATATATATATATATATATATATATATATATATATATATATATATATATATATATACGTGTTCGTCACAATTAAAAGAAACCCGTATAATAAAAGATAAAAAATTGTACTCAGTATGTAAATGGTCATGCAAACACGAATCAATAACCTGCAGTGTATTGTGTTAATGGATGTAATTTTGCTTCTTAATTCCAGTATTTATATTATTTGTAATCGAATTCGAATTAATTTAATGGACGATTGAGACTCTTAACCCAGCAGTGCTTCTATATTATGTTTATAGAAAGTATTTTGTTTGTTCGATCGTTTAAAAAATCTGATGCAGAAATACAATATGCATATAACATAGTTATGGTTCACATATTCTAAATGACTGTATGTACATTATGTTTTATAACTTGACAATGTCAGTTTTGCAAGAATTCCCCAAATATAGTTTAAATTAGTTCGTAGTTAACTATACAGATTCTGTCATATGTGTCGGTATATCCTAAAGCGAGAATCATTCCCCAACAAAATCAATATCCTATATTTTTTCAAATGTTAACAACAGTTACAAACTGTATTTCGTTAAAAATGGCAGGGCTTATGTAGTTCTGCGGCAATATCGTTGCTCTGGCTACGATTTACATTGTAAAGCCAAATGTTTTAAGAATTAAACAATGTGTATGCTTTTTTTAATTGAGAACATCCATTATACGCACACAAATCACCAATGTAAACAACTTGTGTTTAAAATCGGATGAATAATATTTACGTTTAATTTAGAAACATTTTGTTTTCAGTGTTGAATGAAACAGTGAACATCGGTACTTAATATTAACAATAGAACTTTGTAGAAGTTTGTCTCTGTGTGAAAGCGCCTCTGTTTTATAAAAAGAAGAAAAAAAAACGCTTTATTTGTTCGATTAAGATCCATGCGGTCTACCATAAGAAGAAAATGTGGTGTGAGTGATTTAATTTGTTTCCCAGATCTGAGTTCTGAGTGTTTTCATTCTCTCTCAGGAGGGGATCTCTCTTTGCCAGCATCAGTTGGACCGCAGCCACGGGCACGTCAGATTTACTAGTTTACTCCAGGCTGCGGAATGCGAGAGTTCATTCGATTATAAACCAATTAGAAGGTGTTTCTCTCTGTTTACTTGCTTTGATTTCAGCGTACTGTTTATTGGTTCAAAATACTACTTGAGTGCGCTGCAAATCGCTTGTACATTTCGCTGTATATAGTGCATCTTTTTTGTAAACAACATTTTATTAGTTACATAACACT
This sequence comes from Acipenser ruthenus, assembly GCF_902713425.1. Taxonomy (NCBI): domain Eukaryota; kingdom Metazoa; phylum Chordata; class Actinopteri; order Acipenseriformes; family Acipenseridae; genus Acipenser; species Acipenser ruthenus. The sequence goes on along the minus strand of NC_081201.1, from coordinate 34,971,835 downwards.
GGAAAACTGTATCATACAGAAAACACAAACCACGATATTTACCATAAATGGTATTTATTATTTATTTTAGAACGCTTCACTGTGATATAATTGTACAGTCTTTCATATATAAGCTGTACATTAATATAGGCCTACAGCACTATCGAAATGCTGTTTTGGTATTTTTTTAAAATGTACTTTAACATGCAAACTGTTTTCTTGTATACCCTTATCTGATTAGGACATAAATACATTCCCTTATCAAGGAGTGGATATGAAGAATTATATTTTTTGGAAAAAAAATAGTCCTATACTAAAACTTGAACTTTTGAACTTTGAGGAAATAAAGCTGTGATGACTTGTTGAAATCGGCTTTATACAAAGTGACAAGCGGAAAATGTGTAAGTCTCACCTTCTGTTTGTCCGCAGCTGGGAACAGCCACGCGAGTTACTGGACCCAAAGTTATTTTGCTAATCACCTATAACGCCATACAAAGAGACAAAGTATTTAATTTAACAACAATTTATTACTGCACCACAAACTGCTGCTGTAAAGCCGTGGAGCAAAGTAAAGAGTGTCCAGTCTGTTAAAAATTCTAAGGAGTTAAAAAGTTCTGCAACATTTTAAACATTGTGTAATTAAATAGACGCTCAGCGGGGTTTGCCGATGAATTCAAACGCTCGATTAAACTTGAAATTCTTCATATAAATAATTGTCAGTTCCATGCACTTGCACAAGGATGACCCTTTCTTTGCTTATTGGAAAGAAAAAAAAAGTTTTTATTTTTCAACTATATATGTACTTGGTAATTTGTTATAGGTGACACGGCATCCTCTGATATATCGGAATAGTTCATTTTATTTGGATGTGCTATATATATATATATATATATATATATAGCTTTATAACAATATTTACCCCAGTGCCAACTTTACACACTTTACAGAGCTTCCAGAAGCAGGGAGATCATCTGGCGACACTTTTTAGGTAGTTCAAGAAATAGTTAATGCAAATGTTATCATGGGAATAAAACGTGTTCCTTTGAAGAAAACTTTCATTTGTTTAAAGGCTGTTTTGTTAATAAAAACTGTTCTAAAATGGTGTTGGCTTCCGAAACAGCATGTTACAGACACAGGTAGGCCGGAATTCACGAATTAAAGCTTTCTGATTGAGCCCAGCATACAGTTCGGTGCCAAATAAACAAGACTGCGCTGTAGACCTATATTCACAAATAGCATGCTCGTCCATATTTATTGATTTCAACAACGCATTTTTACCCATATTATTAATTTGGAATATCAATCGATTTTTAAATCCAAATATTAAGCATTGCGTTTATGGGCTTCATGCTTCATTATCTGAGGAAAGCATAGCCAGGGCAAAAGGAAACCGTGATCATCTTCTTTACGTTCATTTCCATTCAGTCGAAGCTGCTAACAGTTAGTTGTTCCTTGTAGGTCTTCACATTCTGGACTTCTTAAAGGCATTTCACCTAAGCGTATTACTCTTGGTTTAGTTGCATGCCCCTTCCTTTGGAACTCAGTTGGATTCGAAATTCTACTTCAGTTTCTCAGTTTAAAACTTCTCTCAAACGCACCTCTAAGCTTCCTAGGTTTTGAAATATGAACTGCGATTCTGTATCTTGTTTTTGTGCTTACACTGTTTATCAGTGTATTTGGAAAATGCTGCTTTTATCTTGTTTGTAATTAAGTTTACAGTGGTTATAAATTAATTTGTATCTTTGACATTTTGATTGTTTGATTGTTCAGCGCTATGGGACACTTCAGTGTGAATGGCGCTATATTCAAACTTATTATTATTATTATTATGATGATGATGAAAAATGTATATTCTCAGATGAGGTAAACGTCCAATGTGGGTGATTATATATATATATATATATATATATATATATATATATATATATATATATATATATATTAGCTCAAAGAGCCAGCTGCCCAATGTTTCGATATGTTGTACATATCTTTCTCAAGGGAGCCTGTGTTTGAATCCAAACATTGGAGGTATTTATAGGTTTTTGACTACTTGTTATTGTTTACATTCAAATTCATGATTTATTCTTACATGATGTAATGGTGTTCACACACACACACACACACACACACACACAAGAAACAAAAAAACATGATTTGAGTTATAATAATAATAATTTCATTTATTAAAACAGGAAATGCGTTCAGGATATTTAAATACAATCATTCAAATACATACATGTATAGCAGAAGCACATTCTAAGGCACTGTAAATCATCTCTGCGGTGTGTTACATTGTTGCATCGATGACTAGCCTTCTAATTTGAACATTTTAAGGCAAACCCCAAATTTAGGACAATTGTATACCAGTGCAATGCTAAAGAAATACTGAAATACCTAAAGGCACCAAGTTATGTCCCATTGAAACATTATTAGGCTTTACTATGGCCAATGATGCACCACTCTTTTAATTTATCATTCACGTGGTCTTCTTCATTTGAAGCGTAATGTGCGTAGTAACCAGGTGTTCGCGGTTTTGTTTATTTACATGTAGTTTTGTCAGTTTTGTCTCGATTGATATAAGTGTCTCTCTCTCTGTTAAGGCACTGTCTTCAGAATGCAAACTATACAGAATAACTTTGTTTTTAGTAATCCACTTTGGCTTGATTGTATGTATTGCCCATAATGTTCACACACACACACACACACACATATATATATATATATATATATGATGTTAAACTTCAGTTCCTTCACGACTGTAAATTAAATTATTGACAGTAAAGTGGTTCGTTAGGGGGCCATTCGTGCCACTGCTTTGGCTCGATGGGTAGTAGTTCAGTCGGTTGTGGCTTTGATGGTTGGCATCAACGTTAAGTAGCGTGCTGTGAGTTGGTGAGTATGAACCGAGTCCTGACACATTCTCGCTGCTTTGAGTCGAGTCCCCTAAAAGCCCATCAGAAATGTGTCTGCTGTTGATTCCGTTATTCACAGCAATCATTGAAGTCATGCTGGAGACAAAATTGTTGAAACAAGGGCTGCGTTCGATTGCCGGCGATGGGGAAGATTTGGGTTCGCTCCCTGACCCCGGAGAGTGTTGCAGCTCAGTAGGGGCTGAGCCCAGCAGGCTGGCTGTATCCGAAGTTTTAATTGCACTGCCGCTGTCTTCGTTTTTACCCGACAAGACATTGGCGCTGGATCCATTGGCATCTGCTCTCCTCTTCCTCTTCCTTCTGAAATTCCCATTGTCAAACATCTTTTCGCAGTTGGGATCGAGGGTCCAGTAGTTTCCTTTACCTAGTATTAAAACAGTGAAATACCCATTAGAGCATGTTGTTGACATCAAGTCAAAAGCAAGTCAGCGCAATGGTGGGCTGTACTTCTACATTAATGCTGAATATCATGCACTACTGTAATATACAAATTCAACACTGAGATTAATTAGGACATGAGTAAAACTGGGTGGAAACGTAACAAGTTTTAAAAAAAGGTCATCATACGTTCATGATTTTTAAATTGGCAATATTGTTAGGTTCACTTGGGCAATACCCTGATAGTGGTACAGCACTGCTTTGAATAGATAATGTTTTACTTCAAATTAAAACCAATAAATAAATAAATCCATCAATAAACATGGTTACTTGCACTTACCAGGATCGTCCTCTTCTCTTGCTACTTTCTTAAAGCAGTCGTTCAGAGACAGATTGTGCCTTATAGAGTTTTGCCAACCGGCTTTGCTCTTCTTGTAAAAGGGAAAGTTCTCCGCCACATATTGGTAGATCTGGCTGAGGGTTAATTTCTTTTCTTGGGCGGTTTGGATCGCCATCGCAATGAGAGCCGAGTAGGAATATGGTGGTCGGACCATCTTAAAAAGTTCTTGCTGGCTGGAGAGGGACAGCCAGCCAAGATCAGCACCTGCAAACCCGGTCGGCGGCGCCAGAAACTGCCTCTGATTTGCTCCATAACTTGAGGCCATATAGGAAGCCCCGTTCGCACCAGGCAAGTAGGGAGACGGGTTAATGCCAGGGCCGTTGAGCCAGAGGTAAGGGTTGGTAGTTGGCGAGGTATAATCGCCCAGCCCGTAACCGGATTGATGCGTAGATGGTCTCTGGGGATGGTGATGGTGATGCAGGTTTTGCTGGTACATGCTGAAATTGTCGCAGTAAATGGCCATGTCCAGGAGATCTTGTGCGTTGTGATGCTGGAGAGGGGTAGATTGTGGGTTGGATGGCTGCTGTCCAAAAGCGTTCATAATCTGCTCTAATCAGTGACGATTAAATAGGGGACAGCGTTTCTCAACATCAGGTTTGCGAATCTATCCTTCTCTCTCTGTATCGCTCCCTCTGAAGACTGAGCCTCCAACCTTTGGTGTGGCGCATTTAAATAATGACTCGGTGAATTGCCTGCAGTCAGTCTCAAACTGTGGAACAGGTAGCTCAATCTAAACGCTTCAGTGGACAACACCCCTTTTCTGCCGTCTCACTTAATCGCTCTGTCTGTAAATAAACGTAATTAAGCCTGTTGAAAATCGTTAGACTAACACTGTTAGGCGTTGTTGCTCAGAAAAGACTTAACACCTGTTAAAACAGACCTGCTATTATTCACATATACCAAGATGTTTCCATACTATTTTTAGTTGGTCATTAGAGAAGATTCATTTATCGTTTTAAATAGCAGTCAGTAATGGCAGTTTTCACAATTCGTTCTGCCTGAACGATGTACCATTTTGAAAACAAACAAACAAACAAAAAAACAGTCGCAATAATGATTCATAATCATACTCAGTTAGTAGGCCCTATTTGAAAATTATTGTTTTGTAATTAAATGTCTTTACATCCAGCGGCAAGACCTAATTTCAGTTCTCAGTCTTTTTGTAGTTACCAGGGTTTTTCTGAATAACTTTTCCTATTTCAATCTATACTTCTCAGCTTGGTAATTTGGCGAGAGATAACTGTGACACGAACCTTCCTATATTGTTTAAATTCAAAACGCTACATGGCTTCAAATACAACAAACAACATTTGCTTTTATAGAAACGGACTTTCTTTTAAGGTTATTTGTTTCCTTCTGTAAACAACTCGAAAGTTCTTTATACATAAATAATGTGTGACACATAGCCTAACTTTGTGTATATAGCTTGCGTCTTTTTGTACTATTAGCCTATGTATATTCAAGGTGGTAGATTTGTGTTTGTTAGCAGACTAATTTCTGCTTTATTAATAATATAAATAACAACATATGGAAGTATCCGGTGTGGCCTTTTGCATTTTTTAAAGCGAATACTTAAATAAATAAATAAATAAATAAATTACTTACAGTCAACAATTAAATCTCAGCTGGTTAAAATAATTAACGATTAGGAAAAGTTTACATTACAAAAGTAATTAAAGAAGACATAGGCCTACTAATACTTTTGGGCACAATTCACAAAGCATTTACCGCGGTGCAGCATTTGAAGAGCAGCAATTTGATATAATATTGCCGAAGATTGGACATTACCCCAAATTCTGTTTTACCACGACTTAGATACGGAATATTTAGTACTTTATTATAAGTTGTATCATGCCTTTGTAACAGCTTTTGTACATTGTGGAGCTACATATCCTCCTTTAGAGATCGTCGTCTACTGCCATCTTGTGGTCAAATAAAGTGTGGTAAAAAAAAAAAAAAAAAAAATGTTGTATTTGTTTACTGTATCTGTAGATAAAATGCATCTGTGTGTGATTTAGTTTCACAGTATTCCACTTGTGAATCGTATAAACAAGGCAGTACAAGGCAGTATTCTACAATGTTGTAAACATTTGCATAAATAAATAAATACATAAATACTAGTTCACTGCATCAGAATCTTTTTTTCAGCTAATGGTGTTATTTTTTATTTTATTTGTATTTAATTTTTTGCAGTTGTTGTAGAAAAGAGAACAAAGTCAGGACACTTTTCTAACATTGCTAGTTTTTAGGCTGCATGCTAAAAAGAAACTGTTTTATCAGTAGTAGGACGAGGAGCTGACAACCGAGGATATGGTGGTTATGTCCCTCAACCTCATTAAAGAAAACACATTACAACTTTGCATGCTGCTGAATCCCAATCAATCCATTGGAATTACACTCTGTTCTGTATCTTCCCAGTCTGCCATTGAAGTACATGTTTCAGCACATGTGCACTGTACGGGTACAACAGAAGTAATTGCATGGCATTTACAATTCTTTTAAAAAAAAAAAAAAACAGGTAAAGCTACCGTTGCTGTGGAAATCTCAAGCTTAATCTCCATGTTGTAAACCTTCCTTGATAAATGCTGGAAATGTTAAGCAGTTAAAGCAAAGACCCCTGTAGGAGTTGGGTATTGCATCCTTTATGACCATTGCTGGTAGTTCTGGTATCCCATTACTTTAGGTAGCCACATGACAAGTGTCAATTAGCTGAATGGTTTTTCCACAATAGCAGCACAAAGTGCCCAAATGCCTTTATAATCACCTTGCTGTTGATAAGTAGCTGTATTTGCCGCCATCTAGGGGATATTCCACGCTACTATTTTTGGTGTTTCTGTGCTTACAAAAATACTGTATTCTTATATAACACAGGCCACAGTTGGAATCAAAGTACTACACAGGACATTACCCTGTCTTCCAGCTATCCAAAAAATACAAAGGTTTAGAAGACTTATCTGATACAGAGAGAGTCATCCATACAGGGCTCCATACAGGGCTCCATACAGGGCTCCATCAAGCAGGACTTCAGTAGGACACAGACAACGTTACAAACAAGGAAGGCCATTTGGCCCTCCAATGCTCATCTTGTTCTTGGGAGCTGTTGTATCAGAGTATGCCTGCTTGTAATTCATTCAGGCACAGGCACAGTGGGGTCAATGGGCATAAATCTGTAAAGAAACGTGGTTCTGCCAGTTTATCAAATGTTATCTATGTTCCAGTGAAGTGTATAACATACAAACGTTTACCACAGTACATGCATGGTCATTTTGCAGTTTTACCATAGTTAAACTACGCATTATCCATATTTGCAATGTTTTTAAATGTGGCTCGTTTTCTTTAAAGTGCATACTGCCTCCCAGTGGTAAAGTGATCCATTCTTTTTTTGGCCATCTACAGTAAGAGCAAATATATAGCTAAAACACAAGTATTGCAAGTGAGTAATACAATAATGTAAGGATGATGGCGTCATCTGAAACCATATTACTATTTTGATAAATGTATATGGATGAATAAAAATCAGCAACTATTTTAGAGGAGATAGGGTGATAGGGTGATAGGGACATATAGGGTGATAGGGACATATAGGGTAAAAGACAGTGCTGTGTTTAACTAATTCCTTTTGCAGATAATGCATGACCATTTGTCCAAAGAGATCTGATCTCTCATTTGGTAACTATAACATTGCATGACCTTGCTAATCCAAACTGTAGTTTAACAGAATAATCACAGGAGAAAAATAGCGTAATTGTTGTTTTTCTTTAGAGAAATGTGGTTTGTGTAAAGGTAATAATAGTACAACAACATGTACCTGAAGAAAGACTTCTTAATGTAGAACCATACTGTTAAGTTAGACTTGCTCCACAGGTAGTGTTAGTGTACTGCACAGTTTGTTCCTCTGAACCATCCTCTGCAAGACTCCCTCCAAACAGAACTTCATAAAGTTATGAACAAGAGGAGGACAAACAGAATAATGATATCAAGGCATTTTTAGGTATTTCTAAATAATCAACCATCCCTTAATCATATCATTGTCCTATGCATCTATTTAACATTGTGTTTTCAAGCTGAAAAATGAAGATATCGTCCCACTAGTTCCTCCCCTGTGGTTATAGTGGGTTTTATATCCAGGATGTTTTCTGTAAAAGGGTTACACGCAGGGTAAAAAAAAAAAAAAAATTATTTGCTCGCCATTAACTAAACGTTTCCTCATTCACTGCCTATTAGTGCCATTCTGAGTGTTAAAATGAGTCTGTGGCTCATAGAGCGTTCACTCTATAAATATTTTAGCATATTACAAAAACAAATATCATCATATCAAACGCTTGTAATGTGCTGTGATACAGTTACCAAGCCATGCAACAAGGTGAAGCATGAAATAACTTTCCCATCTAAGAACTTAATATGATCATAAGCCATAATTTGGCACGCAAGATTGAATCCATCAAGCAAGTAGCTAAATCTTGGTAATTTACTGCCTTAGTCTTTAAGCGGCAGGGCTACTGAATATCAGCTTATAAAGTACCCTGAATCATTTCTTGCAAAGTGGTTAAATTAAACGTGCTGATGAGGTAGAGTGCCTGTTGAAATGAGCAGAGTCTTATTTAGTGAAGCACAGGCTATTACTGCACATGACTCTGCATACGAATTGGTTGCTGCGATTGGAAGGGTTAAAAACATTATTTGGTGATCTAGGCCATTAATGCAGTATAGTAAAATAATTACAGATGATAAACTTAGGTACACTAAAGCTGAAACAGTGCTTGAAAACAGTGTGTTTCATGTAAACTAATTATGATTTCATACCATGTTTCTGTTAAACTTTGCTTGGATGTCAAAGCCTGATCTTAATAGTCCCATTTGGCTTCTGTCTTTGATTTTATTTGCTGGGCAGTTGTCTTCCCTTGTGATTCCTCAGTGGCTTGGCCAGTGGGTTGACCTTGACCTTGATTAATACCTGCATTCAAGCATATTGCATCACAGTTTACCAGTAACAGACATCCTGAGGGAACGGCATCTTAGTACACTGTTCTGATCTATATGAGTTACAGAAGTGCATGTACCCGTAAATGCTCAGAAGACTTAAGGCCAGCTAATGCCAGCATGCATTGAGAATTTGTAGGGCAATTGTTATGTTAGGGCATTTCAAAGCCCTTCAGTTTTAGGGTATGAGTTAATATGCAGTCTCTTTTTTTTGACCTAGAAGCTTTTAAATGAGACAATTAAGAGGACAATGATATGCATTTGTTTCGCTATGACTAATCAGCAGAAAATTCCTGCTCCAGTATCCATGACCTTGGTTTAATTGTGTGGCTTCAGAGCGTCCTTGAGTTCACAGACTGCAACCCAGTGACAATCAACACGCCTTTAGAGAGTGAAATTGCATTCAGAAATATTGTTTTCATCAAGTGGACAAACAAATATTGTATGCTGTTAAACGTCAAATTATAAACAGGCTTTAGGTACACAATACAAATGAGTTTCTGGGAATATTCACACTCATTACTGCAGTCTTTCTGTTAAATTGTAATTATTCTGTTTTTGAAAGTAAACACATCATCAGCCATGGCTAGAATAGTTAAAGTGTTTTTGAGTATTAAATAATTCTCTTGAAAAATTAGCTGAATTAAAAAAAAAAACATTAAAGCAATTGCCAGTGAAATGCTAATTTACCTTTTTTGTGTCCTTTTGAGAACATCATTTTTATTTTATTTTTGCATCATATTTCCATGCATAATTATTGAAATATGCAGCTTGTACACACCGTTGTTAAAACCAAAGCAGAAATGTTCTATAAAAACTAGATCATGTGTATGAAACCCTTTTCCTAAAACAAACATGATTCAGAATTCACTTTAGTTAATTAATTTTTTAAAGTTTTATTTATTCTTTATTTTTAGCAACTTTTTAATGGCTATTATGACAAAGCAGCTACTGCACTGCATGGATTATAGTCAGGATTAGCTTCAGCAAAGACCAGTAGTGTCTTGCATTACAAACTGCAGCAAGCCAGCAATGAATATAGAAATTTCCCCTAAAGGTATTTTAAAAGCACACCGTTCTCAACACAGAGAAATGACAAACAGCAGTGTTCAAATAAAACACTTCAGTTATTCAAACACATGTAAGTGTTTAAAGGTTGTAAGGCAACAATGGTAATCTGATATTTAAGCATAAAGTGCTGCACTGATTTTTTCTTAAAACTTTGAAGACCTAGGCTGCACTGTAGATGTCCTGAGGTTAAAAGGGTTGAGATCTAAGGGGAGTTTTTCCACTGCCACATATTTAAAAAAAAAAAAAATAAGTAGGGGGCCAAGCATCTGTGATAGACATTCAGCAGGTTCTGTGATACTTGAGTGTCATGTTAGAAGGAAGTGGATAGAAAAATAATCTGTCTAGGGAGTATTAGGTTGGGAGTAGCTGGAAAGGTTGACTTCCCTGGTGCTGCTGTAGGGCAAACGGATTGACAACACACTGCCTCCGGGGAGCTGGTGAAAAAACGTAACAAGCACTTTAGCAAACCAGTTGGAGACCAACATGCGCCATGAAGGACGTTATTCACAATGGGAAGCAGCCAACACAGGGCAGGTAATGTCTCAGACGAAATGTAACTCTATCTTCCTCATGTCACAATAATTGATGGAACATGAAGACTAAGATGAACACTTAACATAGCTCGAATCTCTCAGCCGATCCATGGTTCTGTTACCTGGTAACTTGACGGTTTTGTTTTCTTCTTTTTCTTCTTCACTTAAACGTTTACATTTTTTGCTCTGAGACCCTGCCCCTTTAACTATTAATCATGTACAGTTTGGGGTTATGTTAAGACAGACGTGTAATTCCTTTAACAAGTTACAAATGTCAGTTGCCTGGAGGGTGATATATGTTTAGGACATACTTTTAACACCACAGAATTAATCAGATTCTTATCTGTATAGCCCAAATGCCAATGAAACAGCCCTACAAAAAAAATAATGAGCCTTGGTTACATCATTAATTAACAATGAATGAAAAGTCGCTGTTTTGCATGCATTTGAGCTCCATGATACAGCCTTCAGATACCAGTTAATTAAACCTCCTACACAAAATGTATTTTCCACATGTCTTTGTTCTCTATGTGGCACCATAAGTAACATAATTCAAACCCACCTGTCATGCATTATAGATCCTATTCAAGATGAAGGGAATCATAATATACTTTATTTTGGACTTGATTTTTAATATTGAAAGAACACTATGTGATCACCTAAACCATATGGCACAAGTTACAGATAGACATACTGTATTGTAGAAAATAACTTAATGAAAGGTTTACGAGATACTTTATATAATCAGTGCTTATATCTGTTTTATTTTTTGCAATGCTTCCTGACTATTCAAGTGCATTTGAAGCACATCATACATTTTGAGGCAAAACTAATAAAACGTTATATTTATATTGTTATATGAGGCTATGAAACTTTGTACTAGTTTAGAGCAAATGTTTCTACTGTATGCATATTTATAGAATGTTGCATTAACAGGTGATAAACCTCACTATTTTAATTAGAATGGCTATTTAAAGAGGTTTTCGTATAAAGAGACCATAGCTGTGTTTTCAAGTCTTTTCCCCCTTTATTACGGTACTATAAATCTCAATAGGCTGAAAGTATGATTTCAATCCAGCTTCATTTCAACTGAAGAAAAGATAAATGGTAATAGCCAGGTATATGAAGAGCAATACTGCTTGAAACACGCATACAAACATCTTAAGAGTAAAATGGTACTGCATCCTATTATTGTACGTATCTTTAATATTATAAATTACTTAGTGTTAAGGCAGAGTCAGTTTACATTGAAAAATCTCTCCAGGCTTATTGTCTATGTAATGCTTACACAACCTTTATATCAGATTTTATTTGTATTATTTTATTTAAATAACAATGAAATATTAAATATGCTGTAATTTCAGTTTACATTTTAACATACAAGTCTACAGATAGATGATAACAAGGTTCCCATTCATTTCCATTCCGAACAGTATTCACAGTAAAATGCTGTACACAGCATTGTTGTATTTACTGTCTCTTATGTTTTTTGTAAAGTTTACAATCCCTTTAGTAGTTGTTATATCGAGTTATTCAAATATTGTCTTAAAATGCTCTGCAGTTCTTGTTGCCAAAAGTAAGACAGGCTAGATCAGCCGTCTTTCTGATAGCAACAGCCAGCGGCATTTCAATCACTGCAACAAGAACCACTCCAAATCACTGCAAATATCATAACATATTTTTGTTCACAAATATTACTGCTCCTGCATATTCATCCTTTACTCAGAAATACACTTAATAGATAGTGTCATTAGCAAACTACAGTCAAGACAAGAAAAATGATTTCATTCTATAGCTGGTATCAATTCCGTGGATAGACTGAATGCCAGCAAACAAGAAGTACCAACGCATCTCCTATCTCTTTCACATCCCATTTGTTCTACATTAAAAAAAAAAGTAAAGAAATAAATAACCAATGTGAAATGCTCGGTGTACTTGCTGCATGCAAACATTCTATATGACTCTTGTAATTTGTAGCAAGTTTTTTCTCCCTGTAAATGCTTCATGGGATATGTGATTAACCATATGTTTTTATACCTTTTGATATAAACAGTGTTATGCTTTGAATTAAGTTCAGGAGCTGCTCTTCATTACTAGTTGCCAGCCATAGACATAAGTACCTTACACTAGATCATTGTCTTTATTGTTGTAAGAACCAACGCCACCTAGTGAACACCTACTCTATATTGCCAGCAATACAAAAGGAAACTTTATCCACAGTACAGTAGGTATTGAAAGAGTGGCTCTCTGTTAATATGATTTATTTTATTAAAATAAATCATATCAACAGACATGCTGCATAAAACGTGTTAATTATTAAAATAAATTAAATTTAGGTTTTCAATAAAGGGAAGTTCATCATAAATTAACTGCAAATCTGGAGATTGAATGTGTTAAATTACAGCAGTTACAAATTTAATTAACCGGTATATTTGATCTGCTATTTGATTATCAAGGAAATGATGGATCGTAAGTGGCCCTTGTTTAATGTGGTTATTAGTCAGATTTACTCTGCTTACTTATATGATATGCTAATCATTTGCAAAAGAATGGAAAAAGCATTGTGTGCACCATTACTCTTTCTTATTTAGTAGCAATCTATCTTTGGAGAACTAGAGTAGGAGAAAGTTATACACATACAGGAGGTTAAAATACTCAATTCAGTTTGCAGGCTATGCATAAATCTGAGGAGTCTATAAGAAACATTTCCATAAAGTCGAAACCTTGTTAATTCCTCAGGAACTGCTGTTGTAAATGTGTGTGTGTGTGTGTGTGTGTGTGTGTCTGTCTGTCTGTGGGTCTCTGCGTTTGTGTGTGTGGATAGCTAACCCCTGGGTATACAAGTTTGTTTTTATTATTTTTATATTTGAAAACACTTGCCAAGTGGCCACTGATATGAATAACAGCATCAACACAATGTACTGTATAGGGTACAGCTTCAGGTACAGCCATTGCCCTGTGCCTAGCAGGAAGTTTAGATTCAGGACAATGCACATTTGTGAAACACCTCAAAATCTGAGTTTTATAGAGCAATGTTAATGCATCAAAATTAACTTTTTTAAATATGTTAAACAGTGGCGCTTTTTTCTAAATTAAATTTGCAAGACTCCAAAAGAAACTGATATCCATTTAGTCTTACACAAAGTCAAATAATATTTTATTCTGTAGAGGGACACCTGTGGCTTGCTGGGTATTTCAGAGCACCAAACTGATGAGCCAAGGTAAACTGGTAAATTTTTTGTCAGGTACTACTACCAGTTACACAAAAATAAGTGATTGAAGTGACCAATGGCTGTCAGTGACGACCCTGTTTTTATTGAATGTCTAGAAATATGGTAATTGGATTTGATGTCCTTCACCAGCTGTCTCTTATGTATCTTTAGAGAGGTTAGCCTGGTGCTAGAAGGAAAATGATCATATTTAAACCTTAAACATTATTTATATTCCTGTTCTAATTGAACTACAAGAAAGACGGCCTTGTTTAAACCCTTCTTTCAATTATATCATTGTGCATAATGGAACACTGTTTATTATTGTGGTATACGCCAACCTCATTTTATTTGAAAAGCAAGTCATATTTAACTAGGCCCCCAGAGGCTTATGAAAAATAATGCCACCCCCTGGATTACAATAAATTGCAGGCTCACAAACCAAGCGTCTGGAAGAAAAAACAAACAAACAAGCAAACAAAAAACAAGGAGCATGCACGCTAAACTTATGGCATTCAAATTAGTTTTACTCCTCATGTAATGCAAATTGACTGTAAAATTGTAAGTATAAATAAAGAAACAACCCAATTAAGGCATGATGGGTTGTTTTCCAATAGCAGATGAGAGAGAACAAAAAAGCACACAAAACAGAAATGATTCCTTATTTATACCATCAATCAAAATAAAAATATTTATCTTTATTGATTGGGTATTATTAGGTTATACCATTGAAACATTATATTTTGTTTTTATTGCTCTATACTGTGAAGCACAATGAATAACAATTTCCCAATTTAAACAGGCTCTGGGTAAGTCCACCACTACATCCAACTGATGAAAAAATAAAGAATTGCTGTTGTGGTTCTCAGTATTAATCAGAAATGGGATATTTTCTAACACATGCTACATAAGCATAGCTGGAGAATAGACCCATAAAAATATCCATTCAAATGGAGTGAGCAGTTTGACTTTGCTGGGATTGTATAGATTAATGAGGAGAATGTTCATATAGGCCTGCATTGATGACTGCAAAGGGCTCTTATGTGATCATCACATTTTTAACTGGCAAGCTTTCCAAGGGCCTTTTTTATTTTAATTCTCTCTGCTGCCCTACCATGTTTGATTCCAGCTATGCAGGATCTGGTCTTCACTGTGTAAAATCAGCTGTTGTACTCTACCTTTAAATCAGGAAATGCTCCGTGGGGACCACTCTGCTATCTAGGCCAAAACAACAAATGTCACTCCATGGACGCTATTATATTGCCAGAGCAGCTTCTGAGATGAGATTCTTACTGAGGCTCTGTCTAGTTTATAGAAATTAAAGATCCTTTGAAAATAATGTATGAAGAGCATCTTTACTTCATTGCTCATTTAAATAAGTCAGTTTGCATTGTAGAGAACTTAAACCGAAAGTCCCTTACACAGCATGTATTTACTGATTTTAAGTCATCCGTCATCCACACCAGCACATTTACAGCTCGACTGTTTTTTCAAGTAAGCATTCAATGAATCCATCTCATTTGTTGTTTGTACTGTCGAATTCTGCTTCTTTCAAAGCCCCCCTTACGATCACTGATTGTTTCACAATGCAAACAGCTTTCTTCATTAGCATGGATGCTTTCCTTCCTCTCTCTCTCTCTCTCTCTCTCGGTATGTGATCTCTACCTAGAAATCTTAACTTACTTTTTGAAGACACTCTTGTGGACCCTTGTGGAGTAATGACTTGAGCTGTGTAAAGTCACATTTCTGCAATCGTACTTGCAGGTGCCAAAACTTTTATAGAGACACCATCCCTTTATGGAGCGCATTGGTCAGCTGGGACACAGGTTCCAGGAATTAAAGGCAAGCCTAGGTATGTGTCATAGAAAGTTGCAGTGTTTGCTCATTTGTGTGGAATAATACATCTGTAAATGCCCCTGGGCCGTTTTATGGTGCAGTAATGAATGTAGTATGCCCTCAGAGATGTTACATTTCACTTAATAAGGTACCACTATTCTCCTGCTTCAGCCAATAACATGAATTATTTAAGGGTACCGGTATGATATTATCAAAGCATCAAACTGACTTGGTGCTGAGAAAACCACATTACAGAATATGTCTGTAAATAAATAAAGAAATGTGTTTATTTCAGTTGCATTTATTTGATCTGGCTGCCAGTTGTCAGCTCTAATCAGTAAGTAGGTAGTGTAGCCAAGCGATTGGAGCTGATCATTTCCCTGCTTGAACATGAATCCTATAAAGCATACCATCGGTTTGGGCAGAGAACCTCTTCTTAACCTGCCAGACAATATACGTGTACTTCATAAAAGGTTACTTTATTCATATCATCTACATTATCATATTATATGCCTGTTTTATTATCCTGTGACTTTTCAATCATTCTATATTGTTTATTTGTTTATTTTGCTTTGGTAATTACCAAGCCTACTAATTAGCTAAATGTTCTTTTTCTACCACTCCTTAATTGTGAATTTCTCAAGTCAGGTGGTTTTAGAAAGAACCACTAGGGGGGTGCAACTGTAAAGTCTGCCCCCTCTGAAACTGTGAATTAGTTCATGGAAACATGCAGTGGGGACAGAAGTAGCAGCAGCACACCCCTAGGAATTTAGAAGGAGTTGTACATATTTGCTGTATTAGTTGGTAAACATGGTTGAGGCAAGCAAGGAAACCCTTTAATACAATATTTCTCTCGTCCTGCCTTCCACCTCACATTTGGCCTATTTTAGCATATGACATCATCCTCTACCAAAACCACTACAGCAGAATTGTAATATTTAAAAAAGATCAAAGAAACTGGTACCTTTAGCAAAATGTGACATGCCCTCTTAGTTTTTAATCTATTTCACCGGATACTCCTTTGCTTTACAGTCAACAGCACAAAACATAACTTTGAAGCTTTGAATGTTAAACACAGGTATTTCAATCTTTTCTTGAGACCGCAGCTTGTATCTTGTAATGCACTACGTTGTTTGTTTATTTTTTTCAATTCAGGATTTACCTGCACCTCAAAATAGCCTCCTGTTACAGGCAATTCTATTATAGTGTTTTATGAGCCTGGGGAATCGAAAAATGAACTTGCTTCTTACATGTACCACAGCACAGCCAAGCAAAGTTTTCTAAACTATTAAAAGTTTTTGCTCAAGTTAAAAATATAGTACCTCTGAGGATTTAGTTTATTTGTGTGGTTGTTCAAAGTCAATTACAACTGTAGGAAATAATCACTGGCTTCAATGCTCTTTATCTAATAATGTTCTGAGCCAAGTCAACTTTTCCCAAGAATTGAAAGTGTGCACGTGACAGCACCTGAACAAAGACTGCATACCGCAGACTCATTTATGCACTGCAGGCAAGCCACGAGTAAGAAAGATATGTAACAGTTGTTGTAGATGCATTAAGACAAATTAGGCTGTTTATTGCTCTATATTATAATAGTTAAACAAGAATAATATATAGGGAATAATATAAAGGGTGCTGTAATGTACAAATTAACTTTCAAGTTGGCTGCCCCATGGGCAAAATATCTAGAGTAGTAAAAATCTTGGATGGCTGTCATTATATTTAAAAGCTAACAGTCTGAACGTATAATTGAGGCTGACAAATGTTTTTTAAGGCTGTCACAAATGTTGCGTTTTTAAAAGGTTAACATTACTCAGAGAACTTTACCCTAAACCTCCTAGAACTGCGATTCTAGGGCTGCATGTTGCTGGCCACAATTCCAAATAGCTGAACACAACATCTTTTCATGTTCAGTTTTTGACAACTGTGGCTTTTGCTACTCAGAAAAAATATCATGAAATGCAAGCATTGCTCTAAAGATTTAGGGACAAAGGAGCTGGAGGCTCTAGTTTTTACCTATTTTATTTGAACAATTGAGCGGACTGCCCACTTTACACATGCCCCTGCTGGCCAATTATAAGCCAAAGCTGACATCTCCACCCAGCCGTCACTGGGAAATTCATGCTGCAGATTATTAAAGAATTCTCGACCCACACATATTGAAGAGATTGCTGACTAAGAAACAACAAACCAAATGCCCTGGTGATTCACATTGATTATTATTATTTTTTTTTTAACTTGTGCAGTCCCTGGCTGAGGTGTAGACTGAACTCTCAGTGGTTGCTTATAGTATCTACCCAGATTAACAAATACTGTAGAATTTACCTTGGGGTGTGTGGCGAGCTTCCCATCACACTGCCAATCAACCGAGCCTGGAGGAAAGATACTTTTAAGCCTGTCTTGCAACTCTTGCTGGATAGAGAGGAGTGCTTACAGCAGACTAAGGCCGTTGAGCCACAGCATATGAAATACTACTGTTTAGTACAGGGAATAGATGAATGGAATCAGGCAGTTAGAATACAGTACAGTGGTTCACTCACTACCAGTAGTACCTTCCACTTGACAGCTGGTGGCAGCAGTTCATCAGAGCAGATGCTATTTACATGTAGAGCAGTTTTGCCTTATGCAATATTGACATACTTTAAAGTTTGATAAATGCATTAATTTATTTATGAATTAAACAGCTGTGTTTTAAATAGCGGTGCCGTGGTTCGCTATGGTTCAGGGTGCTATTCTTTCCTTTCCTTTTCCTAGTTTAAATGAACTGGAGTTAATTGAGTCTTTCACCATGAAACTGGCTGGTCCACATACTGCCATTGTGTCATTCTTTCACTAATTTCTTTCTTTTTTTTTTTTTTTTTTTAAATTTTAGAAACCCACACTTACTCCAATGGTCTATCAGCAATCACATCATGTGACCTATAGCAGAAGTACCAGAATGCAGCTGGCTATCTATAGCGTCTATGAAAAAAAAAAAAAAAAAAACAACATTCAGAGCTCAAAGATTCTCAGCGCAATTAAAAGGGATCAGTAATAATATTAATAAAGTAGAAGTTAGCACTCCTTTAGGGGCGGCAATATAAGATCTTCAAATAGAACCCACTGTATAGTTCATTATATCCTGATGTAACTATCACTGACACTGTTATCTGCTCCATTATTGAATCGTTATTTTGTCATATTTGTACTTGCTAGAACCAAAGTCATTGTATTTATCTTGCTCTTAATTGTATTATTACTTGTACTGTGATTCTTGAAATTAATTATTTTTTATGACTGTAAGTCGTCCTGGATAAGGGCGTCTGCTAAGAAATAAATAATAATAATAATAATAATAATAATAATAATAATAATAAAATGCAGCCGAACAACACCCTGCTGCAATCTTTGTTTTTTTCTTTCTGCCTAACCAGAACTGATGTTTCCATACAGAGCTTTGTATCTTGTGCACAATAGTTCTTTCCATGCATGAAAAATAATATTTACATCACACTCTGTATTGGATGGTGTTTAACCCTGCATGCTGCTTCCTCTTTTGCAACAAAAATAAAGACTTGTCAGACGCTATCTTTGGTGGCCGCTGCTTTATAGTAATTGTGTTGAGTCACAGGCTATCAAAACATATCACAGGAAGCTACCTGATGAAGCTGAATGCTTACAAGAGATTTCCCTTCCAAGGAGTGAAAAGCCTATTTACTTGAGTTTTCAGATATTTTAGTCTTTTGTGAGGGGCTTGAAGTAAAACCATGATACCATTTTAAAATCCAGTTTTATCGGCTTTGGTACCATTTCCAGTGATCTACCAATGATCGTGTAGTTGCTGATCAAATGATCTTTGAGCCTCATCCACCCACTATGAGTGTGTTAGCTTAGCTGGTCGTGCTCTGTGCTGGAGGAGTATATGGAGGGTAGCTTTCAAACAGTCTTTACAACACTTTAAGATTGCTGGCATATTGTCCTTTCGATCACAATACTTCTTTTTGTATAAGACATGGAGTCCTGTAATGTATTAGCTATGTTGTAAACTTGACTGTCATCCTTTTATTTATAAGCTAGCGTTATAGTGATTAGAGTGTTCCATTATTCTCTTTCCCATGTGTATCAAGAGGACAATATTACAAAGGTCAGCTTTACATAATATTTAAAGTAGAGTACACATAAATGAGGCACAGAGGCATGCATATTCTATATGCAGGCACTGCAAAGTAAATGGTTGACTCCAGAGTATTAATAACAAGTGTAAAAGATTTGAACACATTTGAATAACAATTTACTTTTCTATTTCGTTTACCAGCCATCAATAGTTTTCATTCCAGATTCATGTTTTATTTTTATTTATAGTAAAGACAATGGTCCAGTGGTTAAAGAAAAAGGGCTTATAACCAGGAGGTCCCCAGTTCAAATGCACTGCAACCCATTGTAGAAAAGTTACCTGAGCCATAAATCTGCATTGTCCTCGATGTCCTCCCAGAGACTGATGAAGGGGCACATTTTTCAACAGATGAGGGCTTGAGTTGTAAACAACACTTCGTTTTGACCTGGTCTTTGCATTTTGTTTTCTCTTGTTCCACTTCGGTGAGGAACGTGTTAAAACGTTATGGCCACATGACAGATATGATTAATGTGTCTCAGATTGTGCAGGAAGACCTCTGTGATCAAATAAAGTGTTTCTCTCCTGCTCCAAGATATTGCAGAGCGTTCCTACCTGTCTGACAGCATAAACACCGTTTCTCCTTTCAGTTATTTATTGAAGGCTATCATTTGACTATTTTATTTTCAATTTCAGTTTTTTATTTTGCACCCCTCAGGCAGAATTTGTGCATTATTTATGTGAGCACTTACAATTACAGTTCTATTTAAATACTCTGTATTCTCGTGAATGGTAAATGACTGACATGCGCTGAAAGAACAATGATCACTTTTAAAAGGTACAGTCCCTTTGCCAGTTTCCTGGTATAGCTGCTAACCTCATGAGTCCCTCTGGGGTCGGTCAAAGAAAACATTTCTATATGCAGTGTTGCAGTTAATTTCCTACTGAATTTCTGACTATTTGGGGAACTGGGTTGTAGTGCTGCACAGAATACAAGAACCAAATACACATTTTGCATTGTACATTCACTGCAGTTTGGAGGTTTGTCCTGCCTGTCAATATGTCCCCAAAAAAGCTGCTGGTGGACCTTAAGCTAAACTCAGTGGGTTTATCTGGCCAAATGCCCAGGTTATATACCAAACAAGGCATCGGAAACAATGAACAAATACCGGGTAATAAATTCAGTGCAGGTTTTTCCAATGGGCATTTAAAAGTATGGTTAAATGTGTATATAGAGATATTTGCAACACAGACTCTAACCTGGTTCTTTTCCAAATATCAACATTCTCTACCAGAAAATGTGGAGATCCTGCTGAATGTAAAGGGGTTTGCTTGATTGAAGTGCTGTGGTTGAATTGTCTTGACCTTTTCAAATATTGTTGTCAAATGATATAGTTGTAAATACAGGATTACTGTAAAAAATTATATTGATATAAATGAAAAGTTATTATATGTATTTTTTTACTTCTGTAACTATAACCAGTTAATTTTCCTCCCTAACTCTTGGGAGCACAAAGGACAATGCACTGCTACCTGTGGGCCCCCATCATTGTGAAATATCTGCTCAATACTTTCAGTCCATGCCCAAGATCATTGACTACAAGTAAAGTTATTTGAAGTGTCACAAACATGTCATTGTGATCTACAGTTCTTTAGGTAAATTACTTTTCAGCTTCAGAAATTTGGTCTCAAGCCAATTTTAGCTAACATCAAGTTTTTTTTTCTTAACTTTCCTTCTTTGTATTAGAAAGATACTCAGCTCAGCATCTATCAAGCAGAAATTACAGGACAGCTCATACCCTGCTGCAGAAGGTATCATTTATCAGGTCTATGCAGTTTAACCATCGTTATTATTATAGAAGTCACAGCATCCACATCACAGGCGGTGCAAGGTGATTTATTCTGCTTCCTTGGGATTAAAACCATTGAGCTTCTGAAGCATTCCATCTCAAGACATGTTACCCTTACCCACTGGCCTTGTCATGCTCTCCACATCTCTACAATCTACACTAGAGTAACACATTGAGAATGTAACCTAGCAACACATTCTTTACAGGCTAATTGTCAAGGAAACACCTGCAGTTGATGAAGGACATTGTATAAGCAGGTTGAATTGATTGTATCCAGATTAGGTCAAAGTGGGATAGAATGGTATTGTTAAAAAGGTTGGCAGTTTCAGTTGCTGGAGCAGGCTCAAGAAGTTTAATGAAACCATATTTTTCATTGTGGGTTAAAATCAGCTTTCCATGGCTTTTCAGTGGAAAACCTTGTGAACAACTATTGAACAAGGCAAGACAAAAACAAGAAGCAATGTGATGGATGGTGTACTAGGTTTGTGCAATTACTCTTCAGCTCCGATAACTGCTTATCAAATTTAACAAGTGTACAGTATGTGCCACTGTGATCAATCTAATTCTAAAGAACTCAGGTTCAGTGCCACAGGAAATGTGCAGGTAATGATTGTTAAACAAAATAGGAAATATTTCCTTCAAACTAATGTACAAAAAAGTAACCAGCCACTATTGCTGTGAAAAAAGTGTGATATGCCAATATGTCAATCTAATGCCATTGGCTCTCCTTTTCGGTTAGTTTTTTTTAAAGATTATTAGGAAATCCCGCAGAACTCTCAGACCCATATTGATTGGGATTAAAGTTGAATCTACATGCATCTTCTACATGGCAGTATAAGCTCTCAAGTAGGGTTTAAATCTCCCTCTGACACATACAAATGTACGGGCTGCTTTCTCGATGGCAGTACCAGTATGAAATGTAATACATTTCAACCAGCTAATCTGCAGTGAAATACTGTGCTATTATCACAGGGCTTTCATAAAACTGGAACTGACAGAGCTTGTTCAAGTGATAAGGAATCTTATAAGCACCTCATCAGAAACATTTATTAGAATTTCCAATGTGGCGCTACACCCATATGTTTCCTAATGTAACTTACCAATGTAAAGATGACCTTGAGAAAATAAAGTGCCACTTTATATATCCAGCCAATATATGGTTGCTGGTTTAATCAATTTGAGATCAGCAATTTTGTCAATTGGTTATTGGATTTCACAAAAATATATGAATAGTACAGCACTATTTTTGTTTAAAAGAAAACATTTCAGTAAATTACTAATGGTAAAAAAAGTATTTGTAACTAAATAGGAAGACAGAGGATGGACAGGTAATTAAAATAAAAATAGTGAGCATGTATTGTCATATCATATTAAGAAAGAGCATATACAATGCAATGGGGTTCATTTTTGATGTCTTAGTTTATTAACTGCATCCAGTGTGATCCACGTTGTACTCAACAGTTTTTGCTTATAAAGACAACTGTAAAGTCAGCTTAAAGTTTACTCTCCAGTGAAGGGGAGGGACATTTAAAGGGTGAAAATCAGACTCCTATTACAAAGCTGTTTAATCAGTTACAGATTTTATAATTATTTTGTTACATATGCCCCGAAGAAAAAGATAAGGCAATGCTAAGCAAAGATTATGTGTATTTTTCATTCTTTTCCAGGAAGCAGAGAGACAACGACTCCCAAGAGTTTTGGTACAGTGAAGCTTCTTAAAAAAGGTACCTATATTTATTGTACAGCACTTCAAGAGGCTTCATGTCTGGGAATGTGATTTAAAATGACGATTGGTTGATATCACTGTTATGTGCATATCCAATTGTGGATAAACTTGGTCCGGGCATTCTTTTAATGATCTTGGTGACCTACTCTGGCATGAGTTGTGGCCTTGGTTAGATCTTCAGAAATGTCTTTGATGGGACCTGGCCTGATCATTTGATACAAGAAAGTGGTGCATGGATTTTATGACTTAAATAGTTCCACTTACCAGGTGTTTCTTTTTGCCTCTGTTCTTTCTGTGTGCTGGCCAGTGCATGTTTTTCTCTTTGTCTTGTCCTTTGAGTTTGCGAGCAGGGGAGAGGGTCATTATAGGGCATGGCACAGCACACTGCCTGTTTAATGAGGCCCAGTCGTTTCTGCACACGTGCAGTAAGGAGTGCACCCAAGTGCAGAAGTTTGCTAAAGGTTTTTTGTTAAATCTGTGAAATTAACTAATACAATTGTATATCATGAGTAATGTTTATGGTGAAATAGAACATTGTTTTAAATTGTATTTTTTTAATATTTCCTATCTTTACAGGAAGTTGGGGGTGGGACTGAGATAACTGGACTATATTAAGAGGGCTGCCCCCCCCCACCCCCAGAAAGGGGATAGTAGTTTGGTGAGGATCAAGCAGGAACATTTATCACCAGAGTGTTCTTTTTTTGTTGATTCTTGTGTAATAAAATAATTGTTTTTAAAAATAGACTCTCATGTGAAGCACATCTCAGAGAAGTTATTCCTTATACTGTGAGTGTGGATTTATTTTTGAGGTCTGGTTGATATTTTTATGAGAGCAGGAACAAATGCTTAATTCATTTGTGCAAGCAGCTTTGACCTTTGTGAGTAAGGAACAGTACTCTCATTATCGTTTACAGATTAATTGTGTAGCCAGAAATGGTTTACACTTTAGCAAACAAAACAAAACAAAAAAGGTCTGTGTTATATCATACCCACATGTAATAAAATGAATTATATTCCTTAAAAATATTAAACCCAGTATCAGAATCTCCTTGTGTACCGTAAGCCTAATTTCTGCCGTGAATTATTGACTTCTAATTAGTGGCAGTCCAAATCTGCAGATAATATAATTCCTTGGAAATTAGCACTCTTCCACAGATTCACCATTTTCAGCAGCTACATCGTCATTATAATGATCATAAACTGACTTCTGAAGTGCCATTTGTTCGGTTCTAGTTTTTGTTAAATTAACAGATGTTTTGTCTCCTTCAAAATGTAGGAATTAATTAAAGATTGGAGTTAAGGCTTTGAAAATGTGACAGTTTCTAAAGATTTTACTGACAAAAATGCTTGATATATTAAATTGGATGTACTTAACCCATAGAAGGTTTTTTGTTAAATCTGTGAAATTAACTAATACAATTGTATATCATGAGTAATGTTTATGGTGAAATAGAACATTGTTTTAAATTGTATTTTTTTAATATTTCCTATCTTTACAGGAAGTTGGGGGTGGGACTGAGATAACTGGACTATATTAAGAGGGCTGCCCCCCCCCACCCCCAGAAAGGGGATAGTAGTTTGGTGAGGATCAAGCAGGAACATTTATCACCAGAGTGTTCTTTTTTTGTTGATTCTTGTGTAATAAAATAATTGTTTTTAAAAATAGACTCTCATGTGAAGCACATCTCAGAGAAGTTATTCCTTATACTGTGAGTGTGGATTTATTTTTGAGGTCTGGTTGATATTTTTATGAGATGTTTTTCACCTACTTCATTGTAATAAAACCTTGACAAAGGGATATGTGTGTTTCTTACATTGACTGTTTTATAAATAGCAGGTATCCTTTCCTGCCAAGCTACCTTGTATTCTTAGCAATATGCTGTAACCACAGGCTACATGTATCAGTCCTCGACAATGCTGACATTGATCAGACTACACCTTCCATCACACAGCCAGTCATTTATAGATGGAAATATCCCTGTTTATATTAGATTGTTTCCAAATCATTGCCTTTGCAATATTGGTCTGGGCCAAGATGATCACAAGTAAACAGAAGGGATAATATATTAAAAAACATTCTTTATGATGATGTGAGTTAATATACAAGAAGATTGATTGCGATATATGAAACAAATCAGAAGTTTAGCTGGTGTTATGAGGGCAGGAAGTTGGGATTGAAGCCTCTTGAGGTTTCTGCTATATACCCTTTAGCCAATTACTGTCAGTTTAGATACCTTGGAATCTGTCCCTCTCACACAGGACGCAGCAGGGGACAGCTCAGGTACAGGCCTCTGCAAATGCTTAATTCATTTGTGCAAGCAGCTTTGACCTTTGTGAGTAAGGAACAGTACTCTCATTATCGTTTACAGATTAATTGTGTAGCCAGAAATGGTTTACACTTTAGCAAACAAAACAAAACAAAAAAGGTCTGTGTTATATCATACCCACATGTAATAAAATGAATTATATTCCTTAAAAATATTAAACCCAGTATCAGAATCTCCTTGTGTACCGTAAGCCTAATTTCTGCCGTGAATTATTGACTTCTAATTAGTGGCAGTCCAAATCTGCAGATAATATAATTCCTTGGAAATTAGCACTCTTCCACAGATTCACCATTTTCAGCAGCTACATCGTCATTATAATGATCATAAACTGACTTCTGAAGTGCCATTTGTTCGGTTCTAGTTTTTGTTAAATTAACAGATGTTTTGTCTCCTTCAAAATGTAGGAATTAATTAAAGATTGGAGTTAAGGCTTTGAAAATGTGACAGTTTCTAAAGATTTTACTGACAAAAATGCTTGATATATTAAATTGGATGTACTTAACCCATAGATTGCTTGATAGGATTGTTTACTTGATTTATATTTTTTATAAGCCGTTATTAATAAATACTAAGCACATAAGATGCTCTGCAGATTTGGACTGCCTTGACTAATAATCTAAAAATGACAGTATGTTATTCTATACAGGAGATTAGCCTTCTGTGAACTCAGCTCCTTCCGAAAGCATATTCTCTCTCTCTCTCTCTCTGTTTTGTTATAATCCACCAAAGCCAGTTTAGGGGCAGGTAAATAAGACCTGCTTGCCACCCAGGTTCACTTATTCTACTACTGTAGCTTGATAGCTTTGAATGCAAAGAATTAGAAAGGGGAATGATTGCTTTTTCTCCACAGGACTTATTTTTTATTCTAATAACATCTGACAAGATACACCTACAGTTTAACGCCATTGGCTTGTAAGGGAACCCTTGCACAATGTATCAAACCTTTTTTTTAACCCGTTACAAGGCATCTTTAAGACTACACCTGACTGTTTAACTGATGGGAAACGACAATGGATTCGCAGTTCATTCCACTTCGGGAAGGCTTTAGTTGAGGTTTTGCTCGCAAGTATTCTTGTTCCAGCACCAACTCCACTGCAAAAATACCTCTTAATGAAATCCAGCTCCAAAAGAGGTTTCAGAAAAGCCAATTTCTCTGTGTGTTTTCTCTCTGTGACACCGTTATTGATCCAGAAGACACAACCATCATTCTTCCTGGAGATCTGTAAAAAAAAAAAAGAAAAGGTACATTCACACTGCCTTTTAAAACACAGAGTAGGCTAGATAATTAGCTGTAATATTGGCGTTATAAAGACAAACTGCTTTGTTTTGGGAACAGTAACATTTTAGCAAACTTTCTCTTTGTAAATTCAGATTTCTTGTTTTCTTTCTTGTATTATGAAATACAAAAACTTTGAGTGAGGGCAGAAAATTGCATGTAAATGAATTACCTGATATTAAACGTAAATTCATTCTAAAAAAACAACATTTTACACTTAAAAACATATCATTAAGGGAAATATCACACCTATATTTTACATCAAATACACAGCAAACACCCCAGAACTCTGCAGTACTGGGGACTGTCTGTCCAGGGAGTTAGCAGTTACATGGTTATTAAATTGTTTGTCCTTAAAACCTCAGCATACACATGTACTGTAAGTCAGCTCTGTGACTCAGCTTAAGTGTGGGCAAAGCTACCACTACTACAGTAATGTATGACATGTGCATGTTCTGTTGCCAGGGAGCCAGTGTCAGAAATGAAGAGCTTGAATTATATATACATTATATTAAATCAGCTCTACTCAGTAATGGATTGTTATCTTTACAATGTAAGGTACATAATGATTAGCAATCAATACAAAAGCCAATGACAAAAATATAAAGAGATTATAGATACATTAAGACTATGAGTTTATAGATGACATTAAACATTAACAATCATGATGCAATTCAAGTAGAGGGTGGATAGGTGTACCTGTGTTGTGGTTTTCTCCCAGCTTTTTGAAGCCAAGATGTCATAGCCAAGATGTCAAGTCCTTTTACATAATTACCAGACCTACAGTAACTGTAGGTATACACCATAATGCCACCTGCTGGACCCTTTATTAAACAACCACTGGGGAAATACATATTGATTTTCATGAATTAGTGTATTGCAGCTGAACCAAGAAGAGACAGGAGATTTATTTATTTTTATTACCTAAAGTTACGGTAGCTCATATAAGTGTGCCATTCTCTGTTGTCACACTTTTTTTTTTTTTTAATGTTTGTATAGTGATTCAAAATATTTCAAAATCTGTTTGCTTGTGTATTCTACGTTAAAAGAACCTCAGTGAAATACAATACCACAAGCAGGAATTGTGCTAGAACAGCAAATGATTCTTTGCTGCCTGAAGCTAAAGCTAACAATTCAATATTCTTGCAAGCTTACAAACTAACCCTTTTCATGTCTGCTGGTAATTCATGTGTAGTGTGCCCACTGTGTACAGTAGGTGGTTTTATTAAAAATGTCAATTATCCTGCTCCTGTCTGCTACAGTAAACACTCTTATATTCCTGTGTTCCATTTGAAAGTTATTAAGTCCATTTACGTATTTTAGTGCATGTGTGTGAATATGCATACAAGCTAGGCTGCAAAAAAGAAAACAAAATGGCAGTGTGCTTGTAGTGGACTCCACTTCAACAATATCTTGTAAATGTTGCTAGTCAATTAAAAGAAAACGTAGACAAAAGTCTGTATATTATGCTAAAATCATATTATGCTGGTCACTTCACAACAAAACAAAAATACATTAATGTACTTGAGAAGGTACAGAGAGGAGCAGCCGGGCTAATCCCAAGACTTCACGACAGTAATTTTTTTATGATATTTTCAATTAGAAATTTAACAGTTTGAAAGTCAAAGAAAATGAAAGGATAAAATATCTCTCTATATATTTTTTATTGTCATCGTTCAAAGAATTAGAGCTGCTATGGGACTACCACGTGTGATTGCAGGAAAGTGGAAAAATAAATGTTCAGTCTGTAACAAATGGCATTTTAAATTGCTTATAGCGCAGGTATAAAGGCTTCTGCTTTTTCACCTTTGTGAACCAGGTTAGAATACAGCTCTGGTTAAAAGAGCAACAAATAATTTTAAGCGGTGGTTGTTCAAGGTATTGGAAAAACAATTAAAGTAATCTGCACATTTTAAACATCCTTAAGGGCTCCCTACAATATCTCACCCATCAGACATGCAGGGTGAGGAGTTAAACTCAGACTTGATACATGGTGCTGTATTGCAATGCTCTTCTCTGTTTTCTGTGGAGTTGTTTTGCCTGTCATTACATTTGTCACACCATAGAAATTAACTGTCTGTCATAGACAATCATGACAACGTTTATAAAGGCCATAATTCCTGTGAATGGTACCTTTGCAGAGTAATGTAAAATGTATTTTGTTGTTGTAAGGATTGGTTTTCATTTGCTTATTTACTTTTACACACAGACCCGCACATGCTCCTCAAGAGATTCAGTTAACCCTTTAGAAATGAAGCATTACTGCCCGACGCAGCAGCCATTCCTAATAGATCATTGAAAGGATAGTTCTCGCTTCTGTCTAGTCTGTCTTCACATTTTTTTTTTTAAATCACAGCTGTATAAATACTATCACGAAGCTGCATTGAGGTTGACAGGTCTGTTTACACATTGGTTTTCAGTTGTTTAATTTAGTTGCTTAATCAAATTGGTTCTGATTATTTCAGCAAGCCAGCATTAATCAAAGTTTAATTTGCCTGATATGCTGAAATCAACAGTTGTATTTTTTTATTTTTGTTTAGTGTTTTTTTTTTGTTTTTTTTAACAATGAGTGATGCTGGTGACTACAGTATGGAGGGGCTAGATTTAAAAATGAAAAACAACAGTTCCAAAAATCTAGGCTTTTGCAGTCACCTAACGTGAGATAATGGCCGCTCTAATCTGAACCTGATTGGCCAAGATGAACTGCTCAGAATGTAAATTAGATCCATATCTACAGATCCTTAAGCATTCTGTTCTAAAACAGAAACCAATTCTCAGGTCTCTAAAACACATTTCAGCACTCTCTTCACAACACAACACCAGTTCCTCACTGAACAAAGTTACCTCCTGTATGCTAGCATCAATTAGCACATAGTTCTGTGTTACAGCAAAAAAAAAAAAGACTTAAAGATCATATGTGTTTCATAAATCCTTTTCTCAAGAGGTTTTGACATTCAGGTTGGACAACTTAGTTATAGTCCAGGTCCAGTTATATATTCCTTATATAAAATATTTTAAAATAGTATAGCTAATTGTAAAATAGTATTAGCTAATATGATTGCATCAGTACGGTATTTGCTTTCTGTATAAGGAAGCACCGTTTAAGGTAGTTCCAGTTTAAATACCTATTGACAGTTAATTGATGTGAAATTTGCAGAATAGGAAACCTGATGCATAATGCTGTTTCTGGTACTTAATTAAGCAAATACTTACTGTGAATGAAAGACTGATGAAACTGCATATAAATCGTTGTTATCAACAGAAAAAAAATGCAATGTTAGCCCTGGAGAAACAAGAACGTTTGAACATATTAAAAGTGAAATTATTCAATAGTATTCAAGAAAAACAAAGAAGAATAGAATCTGTGCAGAGATCAAGTACATCTGTACCAACCTACTTCTGAATCGATTTTGCAGGGATTTGATCCATTTCATACCCCCAGTCTGTAAATGTCAAGCAGGTGAAAAATGAAACTTTGACAATCGCATGTGCCACACGCCTGAACCTTGGTGCCACCTAAACCTCTGACATTACAAAAATGCTGACATTACCTTTTTAATTAGAAGAAACAGTTAAAAAGGTTAGAGCAAATTGCACAAGCAAATTCTAAAGGCATGCATTTGTCATTTTATTCTTCACAATTGAGAATATCCTATTCGTGTATTCATCTAGTTAAGAAAAATCCAACAAGCTAACCATTAAGATTATAGCCAAATGCAAACACAATGATACAAAGATTGGTGAAGAGCAGTGTAAAACCAATGCAGTTATCCTGTTCACCATGTATAGTGTGACTGAGACAGATGCATCATTTTTTGAATGAGGATCCTGAACGTGACTGTAAAAAAAGTGTTATTGTCCAAGAGCTTATCCTTTGTTTAATAATCCCTCCAACCTTTATTTGTATTGCTGCATAGTTCCTCCTCACTGGAACATGCATGGAGAGGTTCAACTCTAGTAACGCAAGCTGAAGTCGAACATTTGTCTGGTTTATATATAACAGCGTGTCACAATAAAACACATTGGATGCATTAACTTCCTTTTGTAAGCCAGTATCTGTCCAAATGTTTTATCAAGGCATTTTAGAGTGGCGCAAATACAGATACTAATACACATAGAAAAGGTTGTGTCATAATTCTTGTCGGGTGGGAAGCAGTCATGTCTGTTAAAGTATTGCTGGTGAGTAATGCTTCCTGCTGCAGGGAAGAGAACCTAACATTGCACCTTGTGGCATAAATCACAGGCAAAGGTCAAATTTCACACCAGTTGTTTCTGAGGAGAACAATCCCATGAGAAGCTACTTTAAGGTAAACAGTACCTGGTATAAATTCAAAAAGTTACACTTTAAAGTATTGTCTCACTGTATCCAATGGAATAGTTGTTATTATTTGATGTACTGGCTCTCTTGAATACATCATGAATTGTGACTATTTATTAAAGTTGTATATCTAGGGAAATAAACATATTAAACTCAGTAACAAAACTTAATCAACAGAAATCTTCCATCATTTGTCTGACCATATGTATTTTATGCAAGTGATGTGTTTTTGTGAATGAAACAATAATGTCTATATTCACAGTGAGGAGGGTGGGTGTGAAACTGAGGGTAATGATAAATAAAAAAAAAATAGCATGTTGAACAACTTTTGAAGATCCTTAAAACACACACACAACAATATATACATAAATAGCATCTTTGATTTAGACTTATTATAGAAGATGTGACCTATAAGGGGCCCAAGGAGCAGCTTTACAAGTGTTCCCCAGCATGAAGAATTTATAAACTGGTTTCAATTATTCATAAACACAGCTACTGTGCAGTAACTGCTGAATTAAATACATATTTTGGGGTTAATTTTTATTTGCTTCAAAAAAACATAAAACATTTACTGTAATTAAGAATTTATATAATTAGAACATGCCCCAAAAAAATAATAAATCATGATTACAGCTTTGAAAAGTGCTTTAAAAAGTTAATTTGTTTTATTGCGTGGTAAATATGAGATGAGAATAGCACTCTTTGGCACATCACTTCTGTACAGTTTGTCTTCTACCGACACCCAGATGTGAAGCTGAATTAGCAATGAATTGACAGTCTATAATGAATTTAGTGCATTGCAAACAGTATTCAATATATTTTCTTAGTCAAAGTCTCTGGATGAGTATGACAGTTTGATTGGAAGTAGACACTGTTTAGTTGGAATGTTCTGCAGTTATAGTGTACTGATTGCTCTTAGTTTTAAAATGTTGTGGTTTCCTAGATACTCACAATGACTGTAGGAAGGGATTTTGTATTGATCACCAGCAGTACTGGGGTGAGGTGTTATGGGAAATACAGTGTGCTAAAGATGAATTATGAAATGAGTTCTCTACATGCCCTATGCAGTGTGCTAAAGATGAATTCTGAAAGGAGATTTCTGCATGCACTAGTTTTATGCTTTAGATTTCCACAGTGATATATACTCTTTACTGTGGCTACCATTTGTAGACAGTATGTGTGACTTTTGGGTACTGGATGATAGGCCAAATGCTTTGAGCTAGTAGCTTCAAATTTGATAAACAGCTATGTGAAGATTCTCAGATTATACAGTGAATGGAACCTCTCGCATCTGATGAAACGTTGTATGGACAAAAACTAAAACAAATATGAAATTTAAATACATTTCAGATTGACTCTGCGATGTGATTCACTTCTTGATAATATATACTGTACCCTGCTCAAGGGCCAGTCTTGACAAAACAGTGCAGTTTTTATAAGATGCTGCAGGGATGATGTATCATCATCATGCTATAGAAGTCCATGGCACAGACTTTGGTTAGGAGGTATGCATACAGTTGTAAGTAGGTGTTGAATCTATCTGAAATCTTGACAGCCAGTGTAAACATAGTATAATAAACATGTGCCCCCTATTGGCAGAGTCTGGTACAGAGTTATAGAACTTGCAGTCCCTCTCCATCCCTTCTCAGTGGATTCAAATGTAAGGTAGTTTAAAAGGACAGATACAATGCAGCATTACAATTGTTTTACTTTTGACAACATACTTACTACAGTTCATGATTCCTGCATCAAGGTGTCTTTTCAAGAGGAGATTGTGAAATTGATCCACTTAAATCGAGAATGCACACTTTGTCAGACATCTGGCATTAGTAAAAAATAAAATAAAATAAAAGTAATGTCTTTGGGAAATGCTTGACACATTTAAAATGAAGTGAGGATTTAATTTCCTAGGGGATACTCTCATTTTAGCAGAGCCAGTGGTGGTGAGTTGAGCCTGTTTATTAGCCCGTTATGAGTTTCAGTCCTACTGGCTGACAGGCAGCCTACAGATTTAGTGAATTTCCACATTTTGATTCTGTCACAAGGGCATTGTTTTTCCAGCTTCAGAACATACGCAGTTGCTGCTGAATCGTGATACATGCCTATGTGATCTCATAGGTAGATTCCCTGTTTGCCAGCCTGTCTACAACACTATTTCCACATTGCAATTTATCCAGAGCTCTGCTTACTAAACCACCACATCACATCACTTTACTATCATGCACTGGGCTATACCGTGTTCTACAGAACTGGGCCTTTTTAACCCTTTCCTGGGTGACTGAACCGTCATTAAATAGAACACCCATTGTGGAGGTCTCTTCACTGTATAGTCACACTTTAACCTCTGTTTGAATTCTTCTGTATATCACTTTGGGACATATATTTTACATATTAAATCCAATTAAATACAGTTTTGTTTGTGATGCAGCAGGTAGTTTACAGTTCCCGTTTGTCATAATTTATTTAATTTTCTACCTTCAATTATAAAGGGGTTTACAGAACACCTTGTGGCTTTTATACTGCTCTTGTAAACAATGAAATTCAGATGAAACTAAATACAAAACAAAAGTACCATACCAGCAGTGATGATAATTTTCTCTTGTAATGGAAAGGACAAAGAACAGCAAAGAAATGGTTTGATTTGGGAAACTAAGTCTACAACCTTTTAATTTTGGCAACTGTTTCTGTACATTCATATACTCCCAGAAAAGATTTCCACAATACCTCAAATAGTCGTACCTCTACTACTAGGAATAATAATAATAATAATAATAATAATAATAATAATAATAATAATAATAATAGATTTAGAGAGCAACTGACAAAAAAATAAGTAATCACAAATGCATCTTTGGTAAATCTTACATAATAAAATGATTGGTTAGCTTTGACAGAAACCCAGTAAAAACATAACAGGCCTTCTCAGTTACATTTAGAGTTCAGCACACTCTGTCAGCCACATGCCACTCTCAGGTCAGTGTGCTCGCTTGACCATCAAGCCTCCATGGGAATGAGAATCAAAGCCAACGCACATCTCTAGAACCTGGTAGCCTTATTGTCTCATGTCCACTTGATTACAATCTATGTTTAATTGAGTTGTTTTTTTTGTTTTAATTACCAAAGCATTTTAATGTTGGTGTGAAACTGGAAGAACATGTTGCAGTTGCTGCATCATTCTGATCATCATCAGTTTAAGTTCATCCATTTTTGTTGCAAGTCATTTTACACATTGTCACAGCTCACTGCACTATGAAATTTAAAATGCCCATAGGGTTAAAGTTCTTCCTAAAATGAACTCTGAAGGATCTGTGAGGAGGTGATTTACAAACACGCACTCTGTCCTTCAATATTTTTAACTTGAGACCACAATCAGACAAACAAACACCCTGCTTGCACAGCAATTACTGACGGCCACAGGCAGACTTTGATGGCTTTTTTAATATGCCATTGACCATCTATCCTGCTATCAGCATTGTGAGACAAATACCATTTTGTCAGAAACAGAATTGCGACAAAGCAGCCTTGGGACTGCAAAGTATGTTCAGTGTAAGCCTGGGGTTTAGGAAAACGCTTTATTTAAAGTTACAGTAACCGAAACGCTTTATTTAAAGTTACAGTAACCGAAACGCTTTATTTAAAGTTACAGTAACCGAAACTGGCTGCGCTTGTACCGACTAGAGCTGTTATAGACAGCGATTGTTATTTATAATGAAAACATTCACCAACCTTTTCTCATTTGGCTGTCATACAGAATATTTGCAGCTCCATAGGTTACATTGGAGCATGACATCATAGGAGGGACATTGGGAGAGGTATTGTAACAGTTACATACAGTAGACGGTTAGAGGTGAATTGGTTTGGCTTAATCTATTCCATGCAGTTTAAGTATATAAAAAATAAAATCCCTTATTTTAATAGAATACTGTTATTGGCCTACAAAATCAGGGCAATCCCAATTAAAGGTCAATTCATGTCAGTTGTGCAGTGGAGTAAAACAATTTTCCTTTGTTATGTAAACTCATGTTTTTTTTTTTTTTTTCAGTTGCAACTGCTAAACTAGAAACATCCCTTGGATTCACTTTCAGCGAGACGGCAATGAATGTCCGACTATCCACAAGTGACTTGGCGCCTGAAGTTTCATCACTCTGAAAATAAGTGTTAGCTTTTTTTAAGGATATACAGAATTAGCTTCATTAATGGAGCTGTTGTGTAAGTTTCCAGCTAGTAGAGTTAGGTGTCTCCACAGTACTTGCGTATAGTGGTTAAATTAGTGAAGTGGGTTGTAAAGAGCTAGAAGCGTATGCCCTTTATGGAAGTTAGAGGGTGTGACGGGGTATGCCTGCCCCTATATTTATTTGTATTGTTTTTGTATTATTATTCCAATGTATTGTATTTTGTTAAAAACAATGTTTTGTTATATTTTGGCAGCGTGGATGGGGTTAAATCCCCATCCACCTAAACTTGTGAGGAATGTGGCCATCTCCAAATTGATTAAGTGATTACCAATTTGGAGATGGCCACGTATATAAAAACGCATCAGCTGCTCACAGGGAAAGGAGAGTGTTAAGAGGAGTGAGAAAGAACGATCTATAACGAAGGTAAATAATTGCTACTCGTGCTGGGGATAAAACAGCATGATACTTGTTTGGTTTTTATAGGTATATTTGTTTTGGCCATTGAAGCCTTTTTGTTTTGAGAAAGTATTTTGTTTCTGTTTGTTTGATTTATTTAATAAATACGAGCCCAGCGCTTCATCCCGCAGTACTGTGCCTCTGTGTACTTCCTGGTCTGTGATGTCACCACCAAGCCATCTGTGACAGATGGGTATACACCCTTCCTCAGGCAAATGCTGTGATAACATAGCCAGCTTCTGAAAACACCATATCAATTTATTAACTATTTCAAACAAAGTGAAGGTGTTCAACCAGAGTACCATCACAGCACCATCACAGCGAGTGCTGCGATGGAAACAAAAGTTTTCAATATAGTGGACAATACTGACAACTTGATTGTACCCCAAGAACCAGACTGCCACATTTCATAAAATGGTCAATAGCCAATTTGCATTTTATTTTATTTTTCCAAAACAACTTCTGTAAAGGGTAATCTGTGAAACATGGCAGTCTGCCACTGTTACTGTCAAATCTGAATATAAAGACCCACTGTTGATGAAGACCACTCTTAGAAAATCCCTTGAGCGATCAGTATTAGTGGTTAATATTACTGCAATATTATTATAGTAGATTTAAGAGAAATTTCATTTTAAATAAATAATAATATACCTTATTGTCAGACTATTTTTTTTCATATATTTATTTTGGAGAAAAAAACTATGCCTTATTAAAACCCATCCTTTGCATGTTGAAATGAATAAATTGTGTATGCAATAAAACAGAAACCACATGCCCCCTGGCTGCCTCAAAATGAAATTGGCCATGCAATTTTAAAACAACACATACAGAAGGCCACAAGGAATAATGCAGTCTGCTGCTTGTAATCAGCACAGCCACCACAGGTTGTTGGATAAGGCAGTTGCGTTACAATTATTAATATAAATCCTATCTTCATGAATAAAACATGTTGTAAATCTTTTTAATCTTCTTGACTTTGTCTAAATTGGGGGCATTAAATCATTTTCGACCCGCTGTTCATCTGTGAGCAGACCTCCAGGATGCAAGTTGTGCAGCCTTGCTGGAGAAATATTACATTTGCAAATACAGTCCTGATACTGTCCCTGTACTGACCAGGTACAGTATGTTAGAAGGTTTCCAATATTGTTTCATTGCCATTGTTTGACAGTTTTCCAATAACATCTTAAACCGCTGTTCAGTATTAAGAAAACAAGTACATTGAACTTGGCAGGAGGAAGCCCTGAATTATTTTTAGGCAAGGTTGGACAGCACCAGTTTTGATATATGTGAGCATCAACAGCGGCTCCCCTGTCACAGTCCAGGTGTTCCACCAGCTGGCTGGCCTCAACTGACCTTTTTGCTTAGTTCTTCTAATGACAGGACGATCCCTTACAGGCTAAGCAATGTTAATGTGACAACTTTACAAAACTACATATTTTGTAAAGTTAAACTGCACAGAAACCATGAGGGGAGTACAATTTAAAAAAACAGACACAAAAAAATAATCATCTTAGAGAGAAGAAAAATAGAATAAATTATTCACAAGATGAGATGGAGAACTGTGCTGCCCTCCTGCTTTGTTGGAGGCTTTATTGGAGGTTTTTATTTACCAGGCACAGCTCATCCAGCTGTTGTGGGTCCCTGGGAAGAAGCGACTCGTGTCGCTTGCTTCATGCGGGTCACAAGGCCGCAGTGGGACGTAGCTAGGAACAGGCTGAAGTGCACACAAATACGTGTTAATAGAAAAAATATTACAGCGATTCGTTTAAAATCACATAAAATACGAAAAATATACAGATATAAGCAGCAACTGTACTTATCTGAAGAAGGCTCTCTGTCAGGTCAGTCTTATAAGGAAAAATGGCACTGAGACCTATAAGCACAGTCCTTTTCATCCCTCGGGGGTGGGGTTACGACTGCGTCACAGGCTCAAAGAGCAGCTTTGGTATACAATATTCAGGATTCCGGTCTTTAGGAGGTAAATACCCATTCAGTAATAGTTACATTTCGTACTTGAAAGGGAACATACAACAACCAACTTGGATTTCTACAGCCCCTTCCCAGTTGCCACCCGAAGGCAACTTACAAGAACAGCAGCACTGCTCCATGCTGACATGTGCAGGTGAATTACATTTTTAAAGCAATTTCATTCATGCAACATTTTTTTGAAATAGTCTTATAAACAGGATTGCTCGGAGGAGAAGAAAACCATGAGAGCATGACCATGAGAGTCGATGTGCGAGTGTTCAGCCTCGAGTCAAGAGTAAAATAAACTTTAATAGACTGCAAGTCCAGGCTGATTTAAACACAGCACCAAACGCCTTTCAATCTGTCACCCTCTAGATTACAGCCCCTACTGCAGCACACGATCACCATGCCTTCAGGAGTGAACTGAACAATGGAGCTGTGTGGAAAACATCAAGGATATACAAAAGGAGGAAAAAGAAATCAAGAGTACAAGAAAAACAAACCTCAGCTAGGATTGGAACAGAAGCAGCACTCAAAAAAAAAAAGCAATTGTCTGCAGTACTTAACCATTTAGTGCTGACTAATTACATTTATTCAGCGATATTAGATTTCACTGTCTTGCTCATTTGTGAATGCACCTGAACATTGCCAAGGGTACTGTGACTCACAGCTTTATTATTGACCTTTTAAAGTCAGCAGTCTAAATGCTCAGATCACTGTCAATATCATATTTTTTTTGCTACTCTTCCTAAGGTTAGACTAAGAGCCTTATATTCTCTCACCCCACAAACTATGTGCCTACACCCTAGTAAAATTCACTGGATTTGGTGCCAGTTTCACTCGCTGCCATGCAAATGTAAGTCTATTCTATGAGGTGTGGGACTAGCTTGGAGACTTGTCTGATGGAAAGTGCTCATATTAAAGGAAAAAATATATATAAAAATAAAACCTGCACAAGGTGAAAACCCATTCCTTTATAGTAGATCACCCTATACTGGACATAAGAAAAAAAAGATAACATTTTAAAATATATACAATATATGTACAATTTGAAAATTTTATTTTGGCATCAGTAGTGAATTTGAAACTGTAAATACTATTCTATATCACAATTACATAATACAAATAATATACAATGAGAACACAAAGAGGGAAGAGTAGAAAAAACACACCAAACCCCATTATTTAGACTATTAAATACAATCTATTAAAAAAAGTTACAGAAGTTTACATAGTACTTTACAGTCCCTGTAATTCTTAAAATCTAAAAGCCCTTTTTGGATTTATTTGCGCGATACTATTGTAGTGTTACGATAAAAACTGGCATCGTAAAACAAGTTTAAAAAAAAAAAAATCTTAAGATCATATATACACAAACCTCTGTACAGAATGATTAGACAATATTGACAGTATTGTAGTAGCTTCTATAAAATTCAATAACCAATCATCATTGTCAACAGCTCATACCATTATTGTACAGAAAACTAGCATAATAAAGTCTTTCTCTCCATCCGACAGTATGTAAAACAGAGCAACATGTTTATGTATATGCTTGCAATATTATGCATTAGTTAGTATCATCAACTCAGCAGCCGAAGACATGTTTTAATAGTCTGTGCAATAGTAAAAAAAAAAAAATCCCTCCAGCTAACGGAATCATCACGCTAAGACAAAAGTTCAGGCCCAAATGAGGTAATAGTAAAAAAGGAAGAACAAAAAAAAAAAAAAAAAAGAAAATATGACAGCTTAGTCTTTGGGGTCATAAAAAACATACTTTCTATCACTGTACAATTCCAGAGTCAATCAATGTTTGCTTTCGAGTTGCCTTGGGTGGTGGAGGGGGAGGGGTCTTGCTTGGCAATGGTGGAGGAAGATGCTGAAAAATAACAAGTTGAAAGATTAAATACCTTCTATCCTAGTTCAGATTTATACAAGGGGTAAATACATGAACAAAATGAATGGTCATCATGACTAAAATGCTAGGGCAATATGGCAGTGTGACGGAAATATAATGAGTTCTGGTTGTAAATCTCTCTCTCGACCTGTGAGGATACGAAGTAGTGAAAGGGAAAGGCTTTGGACAGGTTGTCCTGACAGTTCATTCCCTGGGTCGGGAAGTCAAATCAGCCTGGAAAAAGACGAGACTCCAGTGCGAGAATGTATTGACCTGGAAGGTAAACGAGGTAGCAGCTGTAATCGTTTACCAAGGGGTCATGCATAATCGCATAAAAGGGGCTGGAGAATTGTAAATCTTTTCCTTCGCTTGGGTTTTTGTTACGAGAAAACTGGAAGGACCGGGAGATTGCCCAAAATAAATAATGAAAGGAGTTTGTGAGTATTTTGTTTGTTTGTTTGTCTGTTTAGTAATTGTCTGTGTTTGTTATCACTAGACGGCTAAACACAGATCTGGAGCTGTCGCCAAGGGCCAGCACGAAACCGGATCACCACTGCACTACCGTCACGAATAAACACTGTTACCAGCACTTGTTTCACTAATAGCACGTATTATATTGTATTTCACCACAAGCACTGAGAGCACTCACTTTGGAACAGTGATTGTGTGTCTAATTGTGTGTGTTTTGTACCGTGTCTATTATTTGCGGGACTGCAACCCTTCGTTTTATTACTGTGCAATACACATTGTTGTGTATTTCCAGCTCTTTATTATTTACTGGCGGGTCATCAGACCATTGGATTATAAACCATTAAAACAATCATTTTCACCCGTACTTTGTTGTCTGTGCGTTTTTGGAATTACTGTATCCGCACTGCACCTGCTATACACCTGTTACCACTTACCACTTTGCCACAGGCAGTAATTAAAAATGCATGTTGTTGCTTGCAGAAGAGCAAACAAACATACATAGCAGGGATGGAAATAAAACTCATATTGCAAAGCACTCCCCATTCCAGGTTTTAATACGAGCTACAATGTATATGTAATGAGTTCAGCTGTGTCTTATTAAACTCATAATAAAACTAGGAATGGATCAAACTGTAATGCAACAAGAATCTTATTTCCATCCTGACATTAGATAAACATCCAGGAAGGTTCTACAATGGGGAAATCTAGAATGGGGAAAGGTTCTGAAAAAAACATGTTCTCCCTTTCTCTTTTTCACACCCGATTCCAGGGTATTGCTACGTTGTTTTCTTTAATAACACAAGCAATTTAAGCTTTGGATTTTGCATTACCGCCCCCCAAACAAACATAAACGTAACTTTGATCTGAACCTTGGAAACTAAATCACTGTTGACTGAATGCAAGTTATCTGCACAGGTTCCATTTTACTACCTGTCTGTTGCATCTGACAGGGTATAACTAAGATTTAGTTAACTGAATAGCTAGAAAAGATTTGTCCATTTTTTTAACAGCAATACCACCAAATAAACGGGCTTACCCACCAAATTCCTGAATTATGTGAAAAGCAAAGTAATCAGCCCATGAATTACCCATCTCAGTGGTGTTATATAAATAACATTTTATCTGTTTCAAGCAGTACAATCTAGCTACTGCACAGAGCAGGGCTACTATAAAAGAGAAAGACTGATGCCATTTAATGCTATTGTGGGAAAAGACTTAAGTTTCATCCTTTACGTCAATCTGCCTTATACAACATATGACCTACATAATTAAGAAGCTGTATTAGACCTAATTAAAACACATACTCTTTGATGTGGAGGAGGAGGTGGGGGTGTAGCAGGAG
This sequence comes from Acipenser ruthenus, assembly GCF_902713425.1. Lineage (NCBI taxonomy): Eukaryota > Metazoa > Chordata > Actinopteri > Acipenseriformes > Acipenseridae > Acipenser > Acipenser ruthenus. The sequence goes on along the minus strand of NC_081201.1, from coordinate 34,930,626 downwards.
TCGTCAAGTCTTGATTATCCATGAGATTTCCATAATCGCCCGTGTTGCTTTTTATAGGAAGAGGGGGTGGGATATCTGTTCTTTCTGGGCAACCCATACCATTCAGTTCCATGCCTGTAATCAGAAGAACATTTTGTTTGTCAGTGCAAATACCAAAACAAGAAAAGTTAACAGAAAACAATTAACACAATTCTGGCGGGGGTGTCCTTGAGCAAGACAGAAAGCTGAATATAAACCTCCTTTTATTTCACTGTCACCATTTCTCATTAAGAAAAGTGAATCAAAGGATTTAAATAATTCCACCTTCAGCTTCACGTATCACTAATACATACACACTATTGATTGGCAGAGAGTATAGACTCTAAACTGCTATTCATCTTCTCGTAAGAGCCCTGTATGATCTTTAAGCCCTCTCATTAACTACTGTGGCCCAGCTGTAAATCAATACCCCCCTACTGCCCCCCCCCCCACAATCTCACTTGGTAACTGAAAAGCTGAGTGTGTGTGTGTGTGTGTGGGGTGGGGGGGCAGCCTATACATTGGGCACGTTCCCTTACAGTGGGTAGTACTTACTGGAGCCTATCTGTAAACTGAAGGCCATCCTGGCCCTGGAGGTGATGGGAGGGGGTCCAGACGTAGCTGAAGGGGGGCTAGGGGAGACAGAGAAGCGCCGGTCACCTGTCATCACACTCAACACCTGACTCTTTGGCCTTTGTGGTCTCAGTGGACTGATCTGAAATATAACAACATGTCATTGATCACCCAGACAACACACTCCTGAAAAAATAAATAAAAGTCTTAAAAAGCTGTATTAAAAAAAAAAAAAAGGAGGATCAAACTTCGTAAGCTTTGGCCCATTGTATCGTTATCATTCCAAATTCATACATCATGTACGTTTTCGGTCAGTTGTTTAGGAGCTGGGCGGCATTCAAAGGTAGTCAACTGCCTATTCTTTTGTGATGGTAAATGAACCAAAGTTGTTTAATTTTTAAAAGTATTTTAAATAGAGTTTTAATGAAGCATTAATTAGATAACTCAAGAAACAAGCATGTTAACCTCCACGAATTTTGTAATTAAATCATTAATCACCAAAATGAGATTTATACTGAACAAACCCCCTTAAAACAAACAACCATGCAGCCAGCTTACTAAAACAAAAATTGTATCATGATCATTCAAATGCAAATGACCTAAAAATAACCAACAACAGGAAAGTTCAACACGCCAGAAGTGTTACCGTTTCTGAGAGAATGACAGCCTCTGTGGGCTGCAGGGAGATCTCAGCAGCTTTAAACTCTTTATCAAACACCTCCTGGTGTTTGCTGTTCCTCTTCTCCTTCTTCTTGTCTTTCTTCTCTTTGTCAAGGTCATCATTGTCCAGTTTATCCTGAGACTTGAAGTGCTGTTTCTTTGGCAGAAGGGGATCTAGCGCAAAACTGAATTGGTAAATGGAGGGAAAAAATTATAAATATGACGAAAAAGAAAATAAAAACGAGTGCTTACTGCTTCTCATGACATGATACAGCTGCATCATAGCATCTTTAAAAGCATCTGCACCTTAGACAGAAATGAACAGATCAAAGACCACCATGTTAATTTTCTTTCAGGAATGGCAAACTTCCTCAGAGGCAATTTCTGAATGATCTATACACAGGCAGACAGTTGACTGGGGATCAACAATCGCTGAATAGGACACATTTAATTATTTATTCCATATTTAATGATATTTCTATATTTTCAAGTTCTAACATAGGTCTTGATATGAACTGTGAAAGTCTTGTAGTTTTTTTTGTTCTCTTTACAGAATGCTTCATATTTTAGTTTTTCTCCCGATTTTAATTCTGTCATACAACATACTGTAATATTCCTTGGCTACTACATTTGGGATGAAGTCAATGTGAAACACTAATTCAACTGGCCTTAATGTATGCTAATGAGAAGCAGTAATGAATCTTTCAGTGCAGTTGCAATCTCAGAGCCTCTGACACTTTTGATTATACAAAGTAGTCATAAACCCTTCATAAGCCCTATATCAGGAATACTAAATGGCAGTATATAGATTTTAACAAGCAAGGTCGTTAAAGACTTCAATGATTAAGTCACAGAACAGTGTTTAATTGCCACAAATAAAGATCAGCAATTTAAATTTCACCCTTTTATTTTATTGGCTTTTGGTGTTCTGCGTGTAGCAACAGAAACCTTAATACTTTCTGGAAGCTTTTTTCTGTAATGGACATAACACCACCTTTCACTGACCTTTACATTTTTATTGTGGGCCGCCAATAAATAACGCAGTAACACAATATACAAGCCTCAACAGAATATTACCAGAATAGCAAATCCATAAGTTGGAGACTATGGGTTTAATTTAATAAAAGATAAAAAAGGGAGTCACAATCTTAAGGCAGGGATGAGGTGGTGCACCAGTGTCCTTGCCTTTCCCTTGTTGGCTTCATTTTTTCTTTCAGTGGATAGTAGCACATATCTTAAAAACATCAAACTGTTCTGCATATTAGAAACATTAGAATGAACAGGCTTGAAGCCTGAACTGCTTCGTTATCCCCAAGGGCAGGATGGAACACCTTTCAATCCAGCACCTTTTATCAACCCTAAATACAAACCCGTCAGATCCAGGCCTGGATGGAGAGTTGTCTGATGAGATGGATGACACTGACACGACAGACAGGGGTCTCTGTGACGACGGCATTGTGAAGGACCTGACCATGGACCTGGGCCGACACCCTCGTCTCTCATCAACAGCAGACGGCTGCTGCTGCAAACACAAGACAAGGCCCAAACACAACTGAGTACACTTGCAGGAGAACGCTGCTACACAACATATCATGTATTACTGAGCTTTCCCTTTGCAAGATTTAGAAAGGGTTACCAGAAATACAAATATTTACAAATCAATTAAAACCCCACAAGGTTTTTCAACGCTCTGCGCACATCACTATTAAATTATTTCGAGGTGACCTTTTTTTAATTATTTTTTTATTATTACAATTGAGGCCTGCAATAATTAGATGTGTTTTACTGATTAGAAAGCCGCAATTAAATATACTTTCATATGCATGTAGTAAGCTATCGGTTTACTCAAGAGCATTACTTGCTGCAACTGTGTCCTATCACTTCTACCAGGAGTAGCAACACTGGCAGGATAACAACAAATGTGCAGATTCCCTTAGTCATCTCCCCTGATGGTAGTAAAAGTGTTATTGATGCGTCACATGTATCTCTTCACTGTCAATACAAAGCACTGCTCTGTCCTTGGAACTAAATGGTGGAACATATATTATTTTCACAACATGGGCTGCACAGGACTGATGATAAATAACAATAATAATTCATTTAATGTAAATTCCCTCATGGTAACGTTGCTTTAAAAAATAAAGTTTGTAAACATACTCTAACACCAGTTTCCTTCTACAGTTGTGCTTCTAATGATTCCCTTCGGTCACAATTATATACATGACTTCTTAACACTGCTAGGCACCTGACTCAAAAAATATGAAATGTGTTTAATTAAAATAAATGAAAGAAATAAAAAAAACAAATTATACCGTTATTACAATGGTACCATAAATCTCCAGGAAATGTACATTAATGACAGTCCTGGCTTCGAAGAACAGTTTACTGTTTAAATTCTGTGTTATCGAGCTTCTGAATCAATGAAACCCCGGAAATAACAAGTAAGAGTCTGGCTCATAATAAAGAGGTTTCTTAAAAAGGGCCATGCAATTTCATATGAAAAAAAAAACAACAATATTTTAACAAGGCCCAAGTAATAAACTTGCATCTTTCTTTCAATATAAATTGCTGCAACACCTGATGAAGACACACTATGTGTTGAACCACGTTGTTTGTTTTCTGATTTGTTTCAATAATAATAACATTTTTTTTTTTTTTTTTTTTTTTTAACAAAAGAGGAATTTGATGTAAAATATTAGCGGTCAAGTCTTAAAGAAAAAGAGATTTTTGAGTGTGCGACCAACTTCGTCTTGAGCGTCAATGAGCAAATTATACATGGTTGATATGTGTATATATATATATATACATATATATATATATATATATATATATATATATATATATATACACACTTCGATGGAATGTAGTTGTTATAGTCTCATTAGTGTTAATTTGGAGGTGTTTATCCATGTGATGCCACTTTGCCAAAAAGGTTAATAAAGAATAAATATAAAAATTACTTAAATAAAAATAAATTAAGAATAAGTAATTACATTTACAGAAAGCGGTTTTAGATAGATTTTGAAGAGTTTCTTCATTTCACATACACAAACCTCTAAATTCCCTGAAGTAGCTCAAACATGACTAACAACCTTCAAGCATACATATTTAATATCAAGCAGATTCTGGATTGACTTACAAGTGCTTTGACCCCATACTGCTTTTCTACTTTTTCTCTTAGCTGCTTAAAGCAAGCTTCCAATCTCTCATGGAAGGGCCTCAATGCTTCTGTAACTTTCTCTCCATGTATGCGGATTCCTTCAGCCAGGAATGGGATCTGTAAAGAAACAAACAGTACAGAACAATCGTATCAAAACTTACAGAAAAAGTAGAACATACATACATAACTCACCAACAATAACTGGATTAAACTAACTTTCAAATCAAATGTAAAAGGGGCATGTCATAAGAACACAATATTTCATTTCCTTCAAATTAAGTGTATGTTCATATAGTGCTCAGTTCTAGAACATTGTCCAATGTTCTAATCCTGCTTGATCATTCCATTCAATCCAAGGGCACTGCAGCTGTAAGGTTTTGTTTAAAGGATAACTATAACTGCAACAACTCTTTGGTGCTGTCATTGAAAGAACAAGCCTGTGACAATCTCCGGAAAGGATGATAAAGCAATGCATTAGGACAATGAAAACAAACGATTGAGTAAAACCGAGGTGAAAAGCTACTCTAGCAAGACAAACCACAGTTACCAATCTTTGTTGTTCTCTTTCATGCATCTTTAAATCTAGCATATATAAAAGTGTACCCTGTGTATAATGTATAAAAGTGTTTTGTTTTGGCTTGTGTTTAATGCACATGTATTATATAACACGTTCCTCTATACAACCTTATCAGAACACCAAAGTATACTGTATAGAATACTGGATTACCAAGTGTATAACATGCATAAACTCTCCAAAAGTGATGTTACTGTTCGAAAAGATAGGGTACATGTTGATGCTACTGTGGTGTTCAATCTTTAACTGTTAATTACAAGTGACAATAAAGAATACTTAAAATCGGCCAAATACTGTATCTGCTGCCTTATCTTCAAAAGTGTTCAACTTGGAAAGGAGACTGCTCTGAAACCTGCAGCAATTCTTATTGTGTTTTAACCAATCAATACAAATAAAAATATCAGTTTTAAAGACGGAACAAAACAGCCATTTTGGTATTTACGTATTTTCTGCAGAGCCTACTTTCTGAATAAGAATAGATCATCCAGCACAGAAAATCAATACAGGATCTTAACTTGCACTGTGCAGAAATAGCTTTATAGCTTTAGCTATAACTGAATTTTGAATGCCATATTTGCAAAAACAAATTCTTTAAACATGTCATAGATCTGTATGAACAGCTGGTTTTAATGGGGAGCACAGCCCTGCTTTAGCCGATTTTCTCTAGTTACCCACGACTGTTGCTGTTCTGTGCACTCCACCCTCACTCATTCTAATGCTGCCCCTGGAAAGTAAGAATTGAGCTAGTTATACAAAGGGATAATTGACAGCATTTTAAGTAGGTGAATGGCAAGGTGTAGGCAGCTTGAACACAAACATCCTTACAGGAATACATTACTAGTTGACCAAGTTATAATTGTACTCAATGAGAAAAAAAAAAACAACAATATATTGATCTGTGTATTTTGCCTGTACAGGGTGATGACATTATTAATTACTATACATCTATGTGGCCAAAGCAAGCATCATGTGGTAACTTGTTCTCAATAGATCCTTCCTTGCCTGAAGATTGTTCCCTAACCAATTGTGCTTCAGCTCAGGGAAGTGGGCTTAAGAATGAACAATGAATAGCTCTTTCAAACAGCAGACTCAGCACTTCAACAAAGAAAACACTGCAAGTAAAGCTGTTATTACCATGATATGAATGGGTCTGAATGCAGGCCTAACAGTACAATAAAATTGCGCTTTAAAATGAAAAATAGATACAAAAACATTTGTAAGACCAAGCAGGCTCCCAGAGTGTGCTCTTTCATTCATTCATGCATGCATGCTCTTAGGCTAGGGTCATTTTCACATTCTTTTACACCTGCACACATAGAGATTTTCTGCAGGTTCAATTATGTTGTGGCCATTTGCCAACTCATAGTGTTGCATGCTTTTCTTCAAAGCCCTGCAGCAGGGCTAAGTGCTTCTTCAATAATGCATTTCAATTGGGTGAAGCTGGTCAAGGGTCACTCCCTGCATAAAGTCTCAGTGGCATCAGAGTGGCACCTCTTACATGAAATAGCCAGCTTGATTCCAACTCGTTTATTTCTGTAGTCCTTTGTAGCTTTTCAAAATCCAAGAGTGCTGTAAAAGTGTTTTTGGGGCAGGGACGGGGGATCAGTACAGGCGTACATGAAAAGCAAAAGGTTTTGTATAGAAACAGATTCACAGCTTTTGAACGTACAGTACACCCTCGCTATAACGCCCTTCATTATAATAAACCTTCGGCTATAACAAACTTGTCCCCTTGACCCCCAATAAAATAAAAAAGAGAATATAACACACACTGTGAACATCCTAGTCTGTGCGCGTGTGATGCCACGTCCGCAGTGAAGTCAACTATTTTGTCTTAATAAAAAGCGTGCGCTGTGTAACTATGTTCCCAAAACGAAAATCATTCTATGTTGTGACAAAGGTGGAAACTACATTGATCGTTTGAAAAAAGGAGTAACGCAGGCATATCTCGGTCATGAATATAGGTTGTCAAAAAGTTTTTTGGCTTGTTCAGCAAAAAAATACTTGAGGATCTGTCTAGTTTTCGTATTCTCGTCAAGAGGGGGTTATCTCCCATATTACCATCTGCTGGAAAAGTGATTCAGCACTGGTACTAACTAGTTTTATTCAGCTTTTGTCTTACTCCTGATGCAGTCTGGTTATGTGTTAATACCTCCTGTCTTGTTATTTATTGGTTTGTTTTAGCATTCCAGTGTCCACGTTATAAAATACGTGATGATGGTAATCTTTTTATTCACACATTAGGATTTAGTTAGAAGTTGATGCTAGTCTTTATTTCTTTTATCTTTTTTTTGCAATATTTAATAGCTGTTGTGTACTAGTCTATTTTGCATCAGCCATAGTGATATATACTAGACATTTGACTTGTCTTGTCTCGATTGGTGACTTTTTTGTGTTTTGATTAAACTAGCTTGTCATCCCAGCTTGAAAGTGGATTGAACAATGAGATAACAAAAAAAGCCATCTGCTTTAATGACAAAGTGACAGATTTTTTAATTATATTTTCATATTTGAAGCTGGTGTTTTTGTTTTGCAGTAACAGTTCTAACAGAGCTGCACAAAACTTGAATCAGTTTCAAAGCTGTTATGCACCATAACCATTTGTTATTCAAGTATGTAAAGTCCCTTCTAAGAAGACTCAGCTGTATTTGATTCAATACCTGTCAAAACTATCAGGGTGACTGTAGTTATTATTTTACATGTGCTTGCGTTTTTAAGGTCTTTCATTATGCCAACAACTCATAAAGTTTCCTGTGAATGCCAGTAAGTTCTTATTGTATAGTGCAGAAATGCTAAATCGGGAGTAACTGACTGCTTTTATTTTATATATGGAAATGAGTTTGGATCAGGCTTGGTGATACAACTGAAATTAGCATCTCATAGTGGATTCTCTAATTTAGGGTTAACAACATACACAGATTGTATTAAACATGTCTATGTTACGGCTGATCTATCGGTTATGGTGCAGTACTGTCAGACAAAATGAAAATAAATACCTGTGACATGCTCCCTGAACTTTTAACAGCAGCCAAGGCAAGCGCAAAGGATGCAGTCTGCCTTCTAAAATACTCTTAAAGGTAGTGATTTTTCTGCAACATAACACTTATCTAGTACTCTGCCCTGAAAGTCTGTGGCTATTAAAGAAGTACATGATCTACTGGTTAACATGTATGCCTTTAGCTTTGAAAAAAAAAACACTGCTTGGAAGCTGCTGTACAATTTATTCATTATCGGTACCCCTATGTTGTATACTGCAAAAGTGAGGTTTATTTAGACCTGGTCAATGATTTAACTTGGTCAATTCACTAATTAAGGAGATGGTGGGCAGGTATCTACCTGTACATGCAACTACTCAAAAAACAAAGACAAGTACAAAGCTCTGGTTACAGACAGATGCACAAGAGAAAACTTCTGATTTGGAGGAATTTAAACCTCTGCCTGTTTAACGCAGAAGTTTTATTAATCATTTAATTAAATAATTAACAATATTAATATTGCATAGCAGTTCCAACCATTCCAGATTTTACTGTGAGATTAATTAGACACAGCAAAACTTACCTGCACAGCTTTCATTTTTACCAAACAATACCTGTAATAGAACTTCTGACAGACAGTATCATAGAAAACTGCAGTGTACTATAAAAACAGTCGGCTCTATTCACAAAGCTGTAACTGTGTGTTTTCAAACAACCAAAGTCACGTGATCATGATATGGCAGCCATGTCAAAGTGAAGGGTACTGTTACACTTTGCTAGAACAGCCTTACCTGCCAGGCTATCAGATCCTTTAGTTTTTCAATCTTGTCCTGATCCTCAGGGTGTTCTTGCATGTACTTCTCAGTAAAGAAAGCCTGATGACAACAGAGGGGGAAAAAATACATTACTCAGTGTCATGATAACATTTTCAAGGGAGAAGAACCCCTGAAGATGCACACTGCTTAGTGACTCGTACGAGAAATGTTAAGGCTTCAGCTGACACCAAAGTGTCAACATAAAGTTGATTTATAAGAGAAAACGACTGGTTATAGATATATTTTATGAAGACAAACAGTAAGATGGATGTCAGTCTTTTACAGATGAGTTATTAACTAGTTTTTGTTTGACAGCTAATTTAAAATGGACAGAAAATAGATCTTTATGTTTTTACTGATTTAAATATTTTTTATCCACTGTTTTACTATTTACCATATCACCCTAAAATCAATGTCACAAAAGTTCAGATATATTATGTTTTAAAAAAAAAAAAAAGATAATGGGATAAGGAGTCACAAAATAAACTGAGAAGAGACACACTGCAACAACATAATTGCCACAACATAATTACAATATAGCCACAGCTCTACCATGGGAAATAATTACAGCACAGTCCAAAACATGAAGCTGGTATCACACACCGACTTTTATATAAATTACCAGTATTTCTATTCCTGGGTTCTACCTCCGGATCAGTCTCCCAAATACCCGAATATGGTTCACTATTGATGGAAGTACAGTTGCAACACCATAATAATGGATTGTAGACCAAATTTCCATATATTATTTATTAAGCTCTATTTTTGATTTTGTTCTTTTAAAATAATAAATAACAAATAATGGAAATTTGATCTATGGTCTAGTATGGTGTTGCATCTCTACTTGCATCAATCGTAAACAATTACAACACTGCATAGGTACTTACATTTAGACAATATATATGGATTGCTGGATAGAGAGATTTACTGTAGCAAAATAGCCCAGTGGGATGGCAGTCTACCCAAAATTTATTTCTGTTTCATGCATATTTTTTTGATAAATAAAAATGGATTGAAGAGACCTACTTTTACAGTCCCCATAGAAATAACATATTTCTAATGTAGCAAAAATCATCCACATACTTTATTTCATAAATAATAATAAAGAAATTAACTGTCATGCTATAAAACAATGTCAGAATATTATTTTTTTTTCTTCAAATTAAGAGGTTGGTGTATTAGACTACAGATATTAAACACAGAGATAGGAGAGTGGGTAATGCTGGGGCAATTGGATGGTAGTGAACCAAAACCAGGTTTACATCTCTTACTCTTTTTCTTTAACCTATCTACCTTGCTTCATATTAATTAAGTCAGTAACATGGCATTTTCAGAACCATTCTGACTTTGCCATGGCTGAATACTGCATCAACAACAACAAACAAATCTGGTTAATGATCTTTTATAATCCAATGTGACCATTCGATATCAAGGATATGTAACAAATGACATTTCTACTAAAAATAGTTACCTTTTCATAATTTGTAAACCCTCCCATTACAGCGGGATCCACAATTCCATTAAGCAGCATGGAGAGAGGATTGATGGGCAGGTTGGGATCGTTCAAATGCCGCTGAACCACGTTATTGATCTTCTCATTGGTCAACTGCATCGTTTCTATTGCATTTTCCAAAGGACTAATTTCAACCTGCAGATAACAGAAGAAAACGTGACACAAGATACGTACATTCCATCATTATGCATCACAATCTATATGGCTTCAAACAAATAAGGCAGATTTATAAAATAAGTTTTATACACAAATCAATTGAATTAATGCAACAATTTGTGGTACAATTAGTCACAACTTAGAAGGCATGGCTTATTATTTAAAGGATAGAAACTGGAAGCCAGGAAATAATGAGTTTAAACCTTAGCTCCGGCAATGTGAATATCATTTCCTTAGAAAGCGGCCACCTCTTTTATTCTCCAATGATGGTACATTGATTGTCAGCTAAAACACTGTTGTAATGAAGCAAAGCAGTCGACTTGCCAATCTTTCACTGGAATCAGACAGGACCTCACCCGCCTGAGTGTACTGGATACCTTTGTGTGTGTGTGGGTGTTAGTTTCACTGAGATTGTGCTAACAAATGCCTTTAATAAAATACACCCTCTCTTGAAATAACCTAATCCTATGAAGCAAACTGTAATTTGCAACAATATATAGCATTAGTTTGTAGTATTCAAAAACATATCTGAAGAGATACTAATTTATATTTTAACCTTCAAATATATACCTGTAGAACTCCTCTGTTTGTATCCTGGGACACTATCACCCTTCATTTAAATGTGCTTTATTTTGCTCTTATCTGCCCCCTATTTTACTGCATTTAATCCTGTACTTCAGAATGTACTTCAGAATACTGTAATCTGCCAAGTGTTTAACCTGTAGTATTTTGTATTTAATCATATCCTGATGTAACTATCACTATTTAATCATATCCTGATGTAACTATCACTATTATCTGCTGTATTATTGAATTGTGGTTTGTCACACTTGAACAAAAATTATTGTATTTCTTGCTCTTATTGTATTACTTGTATTGTAACACTTGAAATGTATTTGCTTACGATTGTAAGTCGCCCTGGATAAGGGCGTCTGCTAAGAAATAAATAATAATAATAAAATAATATGTATAAAGCTGACTTTACCAGCAGATGGTGCTCACTGACTCACAGGAATATGGAAATGTGGTTTACATGTTAATCATTCTATTATTTCCTTTAACCCTGCAGTTTCTGACTGCTTCAACCCATCGCTAAGCTACAAAGAAAACACCAGGCAGAGGCTGGACATCTGGTCCTGTTTGAATAGAAATGAGATGTCACCCTGTGTCAAAATATAACACAGAGCCAGAAAGTGCTGGGATATTTCTCCGGTTGAGATCACCCATGCTGTGGCCTTAAAGCTATTTCTTCTCAAGAGGACTCTGCACTGGGATCTTAAGAGGAAAAGTAGATTCAGTATCAGTCGTAATGGGTACCTAATTGCTTAATTACACTACGCACAATGCTGACTGCTTGGAAAAACCTGCAGATACTGTACAAGACTACAGATCACAGTCAATGTTACTGTACAGTATGTGCTGAAATAGTAAATACAGCTGTGACCAGCAGCAGCAGTAACTGGTAGTAGTAATAGAAATACAAGTGCCAGAATAGTAAATGGTCAACATTCCTTATAAACAAAAATCACTTATTCAAAATAACTAACAATTAACAATTCCTCATGTGCCTGACTCCATTTTTTGTTTTAAAAAAAGGACATTCCCTATCTACAGTATGTGCATGACATTTAATTATCTTTCCTTTTTAACAAGAGGGCTGTAATAATCCTACAAGTCAAGATTTATAAAAGGAAATCCTAAGTTGACAGCCATTAGTGGAATATGTGTTCTGTGTCTGTATGAGCTGCACATTATTAAAGGTGCATATGTAGAAGCTGCCCACGCAGTCACAAAGCACATTTTGTACTTCAGGGCTCAGGTGCGAGTTTCCTTCTGGCAATCCAGGCTTAGAGGGAAAAAACAATAGAGGTTCAAAGTAAAAGCCACTGTCATCAATTGTTCACATGCATAATATCTACAATTCAAAACTCAATTCAATATTCTGGTGAGTTACCTAATATTTTCATGCATTCCATTTCCAATTCAGACTCTACAGAGACCATAATGACATTATGCATAACATTTTACATCTGAATACAACTGCCTGTATCATCATCCTGCGGACAATCTGTGGGATTTGATCACTTATATGCAAATTACATTTCAGATATGCAAGAGACAAAAATGACCATCCTTCTAAACAGGCTATGAATATATAAACTGTTTTCCTAGGCCTTTAATTTCTAATATGGATTGACAGCGTACGTTCACAAACAGGAGAAATCCAGACGGGTTTGTTTTCTTCCAAGGTACACTATGCTGCATCTAAGACCTGGGTTTCAATATAGCCAATGGAACTAAAACAATTTTAAACCAGGCAGTTCTGGGTCCAAGTGAACTAAATCCTGGTGCCTTTATTTAGTGCACTTTCACATCAGATTGAGGTGCGAGTAGGGCTAAGTATCGGCAGTGTCTTCGCGATACGAAGGTCATGATATGATACGTATCACGATACAGTAAAATAAGCATGAAACATAAAAATCTAACAATTGTCTCATTTGCTTGTGCAAGTGTTTGCAACAACACTGGTAAAGCACTTTTGGTCAAATAAGCTTCATGACCTGTTTTGCTTTTGTTTCCTGTTAATTCTTTAAAATAAATTTATTTAAAACAAAATTACAAATCAGGGCTCCAGACAAAGTTTTTGCCTTAAGGCCAAAAAAAAATTGGTCGCCAAATTAAATTGCTGGGTGCCACTTCAGGAGCAACTTAGTTGCTACCATATTCAACTGCTTAATACAACAACTTGTTAAGACACTAAAGTGATACTAAAACAGTAACTTAATGCCTGTACTCACTTGTTTATTGCCACGTTCTGCTGAATGGTTAAGCTATGTGGCTGATGATTGCAATAAGTGCTGTGTCTGGAATTGGTGACGGCACCTCTAATTGTGTACAGTTGTTGTAACATGGGACATAGCATGCTGCAGCTCCCATGGGCAGTGTCAGTGAAGGTCTTATGATTACATGTTACCGTTTATTTTTCAGTAAAAACAAGTTTAAATTGAGTTGTTTCTGCTATTTACGATGTTTACACAAAACTCGAACACATTTGGTCACCGTCACAACTGTTGCATGAAACTGGAGTTACTGTATTCTGCTGGTGTTAATACAGAACCTATCTGCGCTTACAAGCATTTGTATTCAATGAAATTGTTATTATTAGTATATTTGTTACTGTCCGTCTCGCACTTCAGTTTATTAACACATGTGACATGTGTTTTCCCCCCTTTACAGACCGACATCATAGCGCATTCATAAATATTGACACACGCTTTTAAAGGAGAGGCACAACTTTTGTGTTACAGGCGCCAATGTGCCTAACCACGAAAAAACTGTTTTTTTTGGGGGTTTTTTTTGTCGCATTTGCAACCATTTTAGTCCCAATCTGGAGCCCTGCAAATTGAAGCCTTACACATTTTACACACAGACTCTTATCAAGAACATGAGGCGAGGCCACACTGGATTTTAAACCGGGCAGAGCAGGTAGAATTTCGCCGTCGCCCTGATGAGATTATCAACATTAAAAACCTGCCTCCGGTCAGCTTCCGTTTCGCTCCACTGCTGGCGGGCTTGACAAAAACACCCTGGACATAGTGACTGGTAGGTGAGGCTGCTAGAGTACATGCTAAGAAATAATGTTCTCTAATTATCGGTGCAGACACAAATTAATGCTGTTTATGTTAGCAGACAAAATTACTTATTAAAAAAAAAAGTGAATGGATACAGGGGTCACTGTATCGATAATCGTATCGTCAAGAAAAATATCACGGCTCACCATGTGAATCTGCACACCCCTACCTTCACTTTGCTCAGAACTAACTCAGTATTAAACTTCTCTTTGTTTGTTTTCTTCAGTGCCACATCTCAGTCCCACAGTTGAGCTTTAAAAACACACCATGAAGGACCAAGGAACATTACACTAACAACATGTTTTCACATAAAAACAAAAAAATCTTTTGAAAATTATTCAAAAAAAAAAATTTGCACTTTGTTGATGCAGTGCTTCAACTAGTATGTTCACAATTATAAATGAACTACAAATTACTTGCAGTGTTTGAGCCTCAGCCAATAACCAATATGCACTCTTATAAAAATGTCCATAGGCCTGTCAGTTAGTAGCGAGACATGTATGTGTTCATTGATCAAGCTGTCTACAACACTTAAGGGGAAGAATAATATTGATTGTATCCTGTTAGGTAAGCCCAAAATAGTTATTTGATTATGAGGCCTGACTGGCTTCATCATGCATCATACTTACCATGGAGACGGATACAACTTCAAACCATCTTAGTATACCTGGCAGCTTGTAAGCTATTACGTAAGTGGTTCTTTCAATCCACATATTCTGTAAAAAGAAAGGAAAAGGCTTATGAATTAAATGCTTATGCCGAATGTAAGTTCCAGATACCACCCCTACTTGTTTGAAGCTAGAGCTCTACGGAGCATGTTTCTTGTTCTTTAATTTGAACGAAACCCTGCTTTTGGATGTGCACTTTTTACATACACACATTTTACATACACATTTTACATACACACTCCATGAGCGACTGAAAGCCTCCAGCAACATGAATGTTGTAAACCGGGCATAAACTAGAGTTACAAACACCCTTTAAAAGTAATTGCATTTTATATTGCACGGGTTTCCTTTTATAACAGTTAGTGATGATGATGGCTTACTCCAAGACACCCTTTAAAACGAGATGTGTATCCTGCAAAAATAGCGCATGACCAGAGGGACTGATGACTTACATTACATGTATTTAATATAATTAACTGGGAAAAAGGCTGCTTCTAATACAAAACATGTTACAAAATACATGTTTAATATGGACTATTCCAATCTTTCTGTGTTCCTGGTTTTCTGAGACATATTATTAGTTAAAAGACAGAGGTCAAATAAAGTTATTGCACCAGAATGAATGGAGGTCAACTTAAATAATGAACCGATGTTGCATTGGGAATGTCCTTCTGGGACTTGCTTCAAATCCATCTTAGAAATGGAGTTTGGGTCCACACACCACAAAAACACAATTATGTCTTGCACCATTTGTTTTCATCTTACCTGAATTCTGTCGCCCTGGTCAACTATGCACTTTGTTTCCATCTTGGCAGACCCACAATTACAAACATCCATGTTGTACATTTTTAATTAATATTACAAAGCCCCAAATGGTACATCTCCCTTAAACACACTTTAACCCACTTACAGTATTGTTAGCAGGTGTGACAGCTGTTATCGCTCAAACTGCATAACATTGGGGACCAATGCAAGACAGGAAGGATATATATGTATGTGTGTGTATATATATATATATATATATATATATATATATATATATATATATATATATATATATATATATATATATATATATATATATATATATATATATATATATATATCCCTCAATTATACATATCCCTCAATTATACATCAAACTAATCCCCTTCCATGAATCCATTTGGTATCAAGCACCACATCAAATTACTGGAACATTTTTAGTCATCTTAACATTGTTAAGACTGTACAGAAACCTGAACTCTGGCTGGCTACATACATAAACTTGCACTAAAAACACCATGCACTGAAAAAGTAAGAAAATGATTCTTACTGAAAATTCATTGTCTGGATCCTTCTCCCCTTTTCTTATTGGTCTGGAGTACTGAAACTTTTGGACCTCATTTATAGTGTAGAAACTAGAAAAGAAAAAAGAAAATGCAACGTAATCCTACACACCACTAGAGTATAGAATGTGCAATCATGCACTTTTAAGCTTGGTTAAACAGTTTGATTATGTTCTTTAAGGCAAATAAAGGATCTATGATCTATATCTAGTAACCGTGGAAGGATTTCTTAACATTTTAATTGCAGACAAGTCCTTGAGGATCGTTTGTGGTACGCATTGCACAGACTGTGACTCAATTCCATAGGACACACAGTGCTTTAAAAATGTGTTCAAACTGGAAGGTAATAGAAGACTATTAATGAACTCTTTAGGTCACATTAGAATCTGATGGCCATGTGTATGGTGCAGGTCCAAACATCAGATGCAATGCAAGCAGCTGTGTACGTGCCAAAAGAATATTACTGGTTAGGGTGACCTCACTGCTCAAGGTTAATAGACTTTCACACTTTGAAAATGATACTGGTGATGCGCCATTATGACTGTGATATACTCTATTCTCAAGTTCAAATGACCTACTGATATTCTTGAAAGTGCAAACTCTGAAGCTTTATTTCATATTTATGTATGTTTTCAGTCTGATATGTTACAACCAAGACAGCAATAAAACCATACAATTCTAGTTTTTTTTTTTTTTTTTTTAAAGCATTCTTACCCTCAAAAACAATTTGTCTGACATTTTGGCAAAATCACAGGTATTAGTGTTTTACAGCACGCTGTTTTAGATAGCATCTTTGGCATCCAAGCTTAATTTATGGGCTGAATTTCATATGCAGGAGGCTTGGTATCTGCTCGCAACATGCTGCCATTCCTCTAACTATCCAACCAACCACCAGACTGTCATTGTAGCAGGCGGTCTGGGATCAGAGGTTACAGGCATTCAAACAATCCCTTCAACATTTGTTTTGCCTTTTAAAAAGGAAAACAAACACATACATGAAAATTGATCCTTGATCCCATTTCACAAATTTCTTGTACTACAATGCACTCCACAACTCATACGAGTTGTCATTCCTGAAGAAAAGGCAGCGGTGTAGTGCAATGTTCTGTACGTCGCCAAGCAAGGTACTGAAGTTGATGCAAAAAAAAAAAAAAACACACAAATAAAAATGACTGAAATAGTAATGACATCATCACTTTGCAAGCACTGTGTTCACCAACGTAAATAACTTTCTGTAATGTACTGTTCGAATCACAGCTATCCATGCAATGTGTATGTTGATTGCATTCTTCATGAGGAACATCAATCGCAAATGATTACCTCAATATTTGCTCTGACACAGGCTTGCTCTGAAACTTTGGTGGAAGCTCCAGTATTGGCTTCACAGTGAAACACTGGATATCTTTTCTACAGTGTTAAGGAAAGAGTTCACACACAACACCAGATAGTGTTAATGAAAATGAAACAGTTCTACCAGACTTCAGTAATGAAACAAGGTGAAAAAACTAAAAGATTCTGAACACTTTTTTATCATCAATTAACACCTTTTCCATGTTTGGAGATCCACCCCTCTTCTCCTCCCAATTGTTACACATCAATTAACACCTTTTTCATTTTCATGGCATTCAATAGTGCTTCTAGAAATGTCAAGTATGAGTAGAACTGTTATTTATTAAAGCTAATGCATGCCGCAGATTTTCAAGGATACATGGTCCTGGCGAGTTTTTAATGTCATCGCCTGGTGGAGTAGTCGTCTTCATTTTGTCCGCATTAGGAAACTGGGTTAATAGCCTTGCCTCAAAGTCCTCACGCCGCTCGTATTCCTTCCCTCTGTAAATGAAAATCTTGTTCTGAAAGCAAGGAAAAGAAACAGAAAAACAAAAGGAGTGAAGAGAATGCAGTGTTACCTCTGAAAGGAAAATACTTGCTGGTTATATTGACCAGTTCCTTTATACTGCAAGGAACTTATTCAGAGCACTTCAATTCATTGCTGCGCTGGATTCTTTTTATTTTATTTTTATAAAATTTAGAATGACCGATTATTTTTATTTATTTTTCCCCCAATTTGGACTGTCCAATTATGTTTTTTCTCCTCACCGCAGTGAGTCCCCACACAGCACAGACGTTCTGAGGGCATGTGAGCGTCCTCCGATCTCACAAGCCTAAAGCCATAATCATTTTTTTCCACTGAGCAATCCAGAGTAGAGGCCGATCCCGAAGCACAGAGATCAGCCCTGCTTTTTATCCACTCTGAATGTGCGTGGTGTCTGGCCAGTAGGGTTTGCTGTTGTGCAATGAGGAGAAGGAGTCCCTGCTGGTTTCCCATCCCCCACCCTAGGAGCGTCAGAGCCAATGTGAGTCCCCAGCAAAGTTCAGCCTCTTTGCGCAGCCCGAACATGAACCGGCTGCACTTCCAGCGGCAGCCACTGAGGGACCCCCCAGCTATGCTGGATTCTGATCATAGCTATTACCCTAACTCGACTTATTTTGGCCACAAATTGATAATTAAGTGTTTAAAGTTATAGATGAGTCCCCAACATCTACAAATCTAGAGTTATTTCTTATCATTATGCTAGTAAATAATCTTCATTCTGGTCAGCCTGCTTACAAATTCAGAGCAATCTCTGTTCAGTAACTCCGTGGCTGTCTGAGTGTTGTCTTGTGCGCAACATACATAAATAAATAAATAAATAAATAAATATTCTGGTTGAAACCAAACCCTGGGCTGTTGGGGGTACATGAGGGGCTGTGTGGAACACAACTGATTTAATGTATATTGTCACCAATCTAATCTGCACATTTATCCTTTAACCTTATATTCAATCGGTTGTTCATAATCTTTTCCTGTTGGAACAATTATTTTGTTTCATCAGGATTATTTACAAAGTGTTGCTGCAGCAGACGCTTTCCAATACAATTTAACTAGCAAGAAGAAAAACAATAAACTGCATTGAAACAAGAGAAGCCAATTAAAAATACATCAGAAGTAGGGGGCACTGTTAGAAGTTTAAAGGTCACAAGAGCAATCCATCATTAGTCATCCATGTTAAAGAACCCACTATTGTCAATGCCGATGCACTTAAATCTGCAAACTAACTGGCGAGTTACAGCGTGTGCTATTAAAAATACACACATACATCTGGAAAAAACACCCATTTTGATAAAAAAAACCTTTTCTCTTTGCATCACCAATGGATCAAAGTAAGCGTTCAAATGCATTATCATAATTTGCATAGCAAAGCCCCAGAATTATATTGACTGCATACTTTTTTATTTTATCCATATATTCACCACTGAGAGCTGAGGTCATTTCAGTCTCAAATTACACAAGCATTTCACTAACTTGGGTGGCTGAACACATCCGAAATTGATTTTTCACTGTTACAGTAGCTGGATCTCCACAGCTAAAATGTTTATGGTCATAGTTGTAATATGTGACAGTTAGACTGCCAAATCATTCTGACATGAAAAGCAGATTTTTGAACTGTGGTTGTGACATATTCAACCTTAAAACCACCTAAATAAATATGCATTTTAATTGATCTTTTTGAATTGCTGCCAATAACACTGCATTTTTAAAATGTCAAATGACTCATTTCAGAGTTGAGATGACGAGTAGTTGCAGTTACAACATGGTTATAAAATGAAAGTGCTTCATTTTTGCAATTCTGTGGCAAAACTAAACACATCCCAAACAGTTTAGAGTTTCTTCAACATGCAAGAGAGTCCAACATATCTGACTGTGCACATTTTAGATAGTTTAGGCTCCAAAAACATAAATACAACTCCCGTTTATTGAGGGAAGTGTATCACCTTCATTTTGTGCAAATTCATATTTATTTCTGATGCATTACTTAAGTCACTTGGTTAAATTCACTTCCAGCAAAATGCACTGTGGGAAATGCCAGTTTATATCCCTAATGATGATTTCAGTGGCCTGTATTGATTTGTCCACTTTTTTCCATTTGTAATGTTGGATATGTTTCTTGATTGGGTACCCCAAAACCCACCGATGGCCATTAATGACTGGCCATACTTCTAAGAAAAAACTTTTTTTTTTATTGGTCAGTGCCTGTTGCTAAGAATTTTCATATTAGAATTTGTTTTTGTCCTTTCAAGGAATTTACACTTTTGACAGCTTTCACAATTGGGGGATCTGTAGCAGCATACTATGCAAATGACTGAAAACAGCAACTTCACTAATTGTTTTGCTTGCCTATCAGACGACGCTAATTTGTTTGTGAAGTCTGTCTCTTGTCCTGTCTCATTTATCACCTTTCTGTTTTCAGACCGTTACATTTTTGGTTAAATAATTACTATGTACATTTAAATATCATGAGACACGAATGCGATACAGCGTGCGCACACATAATTGAAAATTACCTTGACCACTCACTGTTCATCCACAAAACCTGTTTTATTAGTGGTACCCATGTGATATAATTGGCAATACTTTCCTCTGACCAAACCTGAATACAGAGCTTTAGACCGTGTATTTCAGAAAGCAATCATTTTTCACATTATTAGAATACAACCACCAGTTCAAAGTTAGATTAGGTGAGCAAATGACATGCAACTCAAAGGAGTACACAAGAAAGACGTGTATTAATAAATAATCTCTACAGCTCAGAAAAGTAAATACACGCGCCCCTCATTATAAAGCTTTCTGTATTATTACTCTTGCGTGCTAATAGAAAGATAATAAGCCTTTGTTCCCAGGTACATTAATTCCTATTAAAACCCCCTCATTATAACAAGCAGTATTCATGCTTTCCATGGTGGCTGTTATAAAGAGGGTGGAGAGAATTATTCTAAACAAACGGCTATGATTTCTTGTATTATTTCAAACATACTATTGCTTGCAGAAGGACTTGTGTGAAATGAAATTCATGATTATGAAAATGAATGTCCCTTAAATGTCAAGCTGCTGCTGTATTTTGTAGAGTAGCAGCATATTTAATAGCACAACTCTGTAGATATAAACTAAAACTAGAAACAAAGACAATGCATCTCCGGGGGCATAATGGTAGGGGAATGGCATCTCTGATGGAACTGTTAGTAAACATGAAGCAACACGGATATGGGAAAAAGATCTGGTTCAAAACGGAGAAAGGTAAGATTAAAATCTTTGGTAAGATTTAAAATTAGAACACAGCATGCCTGGATAGTCTCCTCTCTCTTATCAAACATGAAAAATGATTAAATTGCCAAGCATGACACAAACTTGCTTTCCACGAATGCAAATGGTCTCATTCTCCTCTCAAGAGCGGATAAAAAGTCTCAGATGGTATTAGCATAAAACAAGGTAATAACACTTACAGACATATGATCCTCGGGCCTACAAACTTGTATGGTCAGCAGACCTGGCACCAAGGGAAAGTTATCATTACTCCACTCAAAAAGCAAGCAATTACAATGCCAGTTCCTTGTAAGATAAACAAGCCCATAAGGTGAAAGCTGTATTGCCTGTGTATCTCTACATGTATGTACGGGATGTGCATTAAAGAAGTACACCTCTATGAAAGGCAAACAAACAAGGGAGCTATGCAAAGGATATTAGGATTTTTGTCGCAACTGTGAAATTATGCAAATCATCCAGAAGAAACTGCTATCCACACAACAGAAACCAAATTAATGAAAAACAAACAAACAAACAAAAAAACAACTGAATAAAGCACACACCCTTTTTTTTAACTCATTGCATTTGTATTAAGGTTTAAATCACCAACCTATCTTTCAGTCCTCTCGACTATTCCACTATTTACCATAAAGTATATGTAGGGCTTCTGATTTTCTGTTTTAACCGATAAAACCCGATAAAACACCCCCGATACAAAAAAAATTAAATTGGTGGATAGCCAATAAACACTGGAAAACACCGGAAGAACTGTGGAAATGGTTAATATATTCACGTTGACTTTACCCTTTTCCCATTAAAAAAAATAAAACCTATTACAAAAATAATAATAAAAACATTTCCCAGTGCTGCTGGGCAATGTCCTGCCTTCCTCGTTCTGAATACTTTAAACCCACCCCAAACTACTGGGTGACAGCACATTCCTACATTTCTATTGGAGACTCCGCTTGCGAGATTTAAAAGGAGATTACAATCAGGATGGAGGCTTGCTAGCGGGACTTAAAGCTGTATTACAGTTAAGATACAGAGGATTTAAAACCGAAAATGTACAAAATGTACAAAAATGCCTACACACACAAAAACCCCAGAAGAATGTGCCCGTGACCATAGGGATTTTGTAAAAGACAGTTCTAGAAAAAAGACAGTAACACAAAGGGTTAGTTAGCTATTCAGGTTTTTTTTTTTTTTAGGATCTGAGAAAGGTTTTCTGTAAAAAGTAGCAACTGCTATTTAACGATGGTCAATGTAAGAAAAAAACAAAAGCAAGCTTTTGCAAGCTCTACTGTAAAACAAGTTTGGTTACACTTTTCTTGTGTCAGACATACAGGTGCGAAGGAGCAATCCCAGATGTTGAAGTGAAAGGGTTAAATGTTGAACTACAGAAGCAGGAGAGACTAATCATATGCCGTAATTTCAGAAAACTAGAAATAAAAACAAAACAAAAAAAATATTAACGTCGACTAGTCCTTGCAGACTGTGCCACTATTAGAATGCATTGCATAGCATATATTCTCTGCATTGATATTTTATATAAAAATCTCAACATAAAGAGAGATTCCATAGAGAAAGAAAAGCTGGCACTTTTTCCTTGTTTGCGATGGCCATCACTTGGTTCACTACATTAGTGAGTTAACATCTGGAAGCAATTTATTTTTGCTTTTAACTCCAACCAAAGCCTTAGACTGCCACTTGCTCCAAGGGAATGAGAGATAAGTCTCCCGAATGCTACAACAATTACTTTCAATGCCTTGCAACTATAAACTGAATAAACACAAAAACCTTGGGGGAGCAAAATGCCCTTGCATATAGTTCGCACTTCACGGCAGCTGAGCTGACCATTGCTTGATGGCAATATTATAGGTTCAATTAATCCAGGTAACCTCTTCACAAGCATTTTGGCAGCACATGAATATTAAAAAGGTGGTTCTTCACATTATACAAATCAGCTGATGTATTAGGAGATGCTATTAAAGTCACAAAACACTATCATAGACACTGCATTTCTATTCATGCACCTCAGCACAAAATTTTAAATGCAGAAGTTAAAGTGTTCTCTTTCAGGAACCTCCTACCAATTTTTGATGGTTTCCCTGGCATCCACAACCTTTATCTTACTGTAAGTACAAGTTCCCTACAGACAGTTTTCTGTAACTTAACAGGACACTCAACGTGCCAATTCCTACTTCAAACCTTATCAGAATTGCAATTCAGCAGTTATATGCATTCCTAGCTTTTTGTATAATGCTACGGTTTAAATGCAGGAGATTGGAAGCTACATTATGAGTGAGTAGCTTCAAATAACATCTATCTATCTATCTACCTACCTATCTACCTATCTATCTATCTATATATATATATATATATATATAGTAAATGTGCACAAGCATTTTGGAAAGTAACCAAAAACAATAATTTCATACAGTATACAAAAAGTGAAAGCCTAGAAAAAAAAAAAAAAAAAAAGATTTCAGGATATCTACATAAAACTCGAAAATAGCTCAAAATAAGCACCGAAAAATGAAACTAATAAAAAACAAAAAACAGAATCCCTAAATATGCGCTACATCTAGCTTCAAAGGTAGAAGCATTTAAAATCATAAAAATGTATAAATCCTTTGCCGTTTGCAGCAGCAGCTTTAGATTAATTACGAATACCTGTGCAGGCGCAATATTCGACACATGCACAACATTATTTAACAGAATGGTGAAGCAGCTCACCACAATGGAAAACACCAAATTGCTCAGTGGAGCAGTTTATAACGGAGGCTTGTCTCCTCTGAGGAAAAAAACACTCTGGGCTCCTCCAATTAAAACCTGTGGTTATATCACATCACCTGCTACTCTCTCTCTCTCTATATATATATATATAGACATTTCGAGGCACTGTCTCCTCTAAGGAGCCTCCATTATTATGCTTTCATTGCATGAAAGATGAATTCAATTCTCAAGCTGTTTCCATCATAGTAATGGCTAATTATTCTTATGGTTTTAGCAACTGTTGGGTACTTGTATCATTAGTGCCTACATTAACCTCATGTTTTTCTATGGTTATACATGAATATGTAAGCACTTCACTGGTGGTGGTCATTCTCATTATTTCATATGTAATATAGGATACAAGAGGAAAATCATAGGGCTTTCTGTCTGGGTTTTATTTTTTTACAAAGCTATCAGTTATACCAGTAGATGCATTTTCCACACTTTTCAACAGGAAACCATTTTGCAATGTCACAGTGCTGACACATTGCTATTTACAAATGTATAAAGGACTTTTCATTAATATTATACTCAAAATCCTCATATGATGGAAAATTGGAAAATGCCTTAGTTGGAGTCAGTGACCCAGCTGTCAGTCAGAGAAATGAGTCTGTGCCCTTACCCGCATGAAGGAAGGGAATCCCTGGCCGTAGTATCCCACAGCAAAATAATCTGGTTTGGGTCTTATCACTTTCACAATGCTTTCATAGAAATGAGCTTGTTTTCTCTGTGGAGAAATGAATATTACAAATTCTGAAGATTAGAAAGAACACATTATTAGTCAACTCTGCTGCCATTATAGTTTCCATTCTGATATTTAGTTCTCAGTAGTTTCATCCACATTCTGTATATAAAGATCATACACAGATATAGCGTATCATATTTTCTTTAGATATTTTGAGGCTAATGCTCAATTCAGCATGCAATGCAAAGAATGGATTACATGAACCATTAACATAATGCTGTACTGGAGCAAGATTTTTCCATTCTTTAACTCCCACTTGTTACTGTATCTTTACAAAACTATACCAACACTTTAGGAATTTCAAGGTATCCAAGTGTTATCATTTTGTAGCACAAAAGTGGTTATTTTCTCCTTAAAATAAATAAATAGGAGTTTAAAACACTTACAAAATATCTAAAAGGGACATTCAAATGTACAATGAATTTTCTTAACTAATCACTAACCATTAAGGAACATTAAGTCTATGTCTGATGTGGAGTTTATTGTATGCAGCAAGAATTTGATTTCTTCAGTGTGAAAGCTCTAGGAAGAATAAGCAGATACTGGTCTAATTTGCAGACCATTTGTTCAATCACTGTGCTGTTATAACCATTGCCAGCAATGTGTTAATAATAATTAACAACTTACTGACACAGTGGGCCAATATAGGACTGCTGTATTTTAAAGGGAGACCTGGTACCACTGTTTGGTTTTATGCTAAATAAATTAACAAATAGCAAGGAACATTAAAGAATGTGTTGCGAACACTAAAACAAGATCCGCAGAGGATGTGCTGTCTATCCTGTTGAACTGATTCATTCAAATTGTGACAATATGCAGCCAACCATCACCATATGTTACTACATACTTAATCACATATGTGAGCACCACATTAAAAAAAAAAAGACAAATTGGTGTTTATTGACAAAACAAATAATATTTAGATTAACACTCTAGATCTTCAGATCAAAGTCACGATCTCTCATTATTAAGATAATTGGTGAGAATACAGATGTCATTATACTTACCAGCAGGTCACTTAGCTGTTCGTAGTCAAACATTTCATTCTCATACTGTTCAGTAAGCTCTTTACCCAAAGAAATGGCCTCTTCCCACATCTAATAAAAATATACATATATATAGTAACAAATCAATTAATTGGACATGTTTCTTCTTTCTACTTATATTTAAAAATCCTGTCACACAACATTCAGTGCTTATAAGGGACAATGGCACTAGCTACAGCCAGGCACTGTGCTGGCAGACACAATGAAAGATTCCCCACAGTCAAGCAAAGACTGCGAATTACACCAAAATGTGTTAAAATGTGGATGAGACTGAGACCTACTATACCAATTTTACTTGTGACTTGAGTCAGATTCCAACCCAGGTGAGAGAGCGATTAAATCAACCCCCTGCTCCTAGGCCCCATTTGATATTGTTGCAAAAATTATGACTGCAAATTATTTCAGCGCCTTCTTTTCTGTTGTTGGATTTCTTAAAATAGGTCAGACTTTTTTTTCTTTTATTTTTAATAAGCTTTTCAAACATGCATTCCATCTATCATCTGTGGATCATGTCACTTTTGGCTTCCTTATCTGTGCCTGTTATACAGTGTGAACTACAGACGTGCTCAAATTTGTTGGTACCCCTCCACAAAAAACGAAGAATGCACAATTTTCTCTGAAATAACTTGAAACTGACAAAAGTAATTGGCATCCACCATTGTTTATTCCATATTTAATAGAAATCAGACTTTGCTTTTGATTTTTTATTCAACATAATATTGTAAATAATAAAACAAATGAAAATGGCATGGACAAAAATGATGGGACCGCTAACCTAATATTTTGTTGCACAACCTTTAGAGGCAATCACTGCAATCAAACATTTTCTGTAGCTCTCAATGAGACTTCTGCTCCTGTTAACAGGTAGTTTGGCCCACTCTTCCTGAGCAAACTGCTCCAGCTGTTTCAGGTTTGATGGGTGCCTTCTCCAGACTGCAAGTTTCAGCTCTTTCCATAGATGTTCGATAGGATTCAGATCAGGACTCATAGAAGGCCACTTCAGAATAGTCCAATGTTTTGTTCTTATCCATTCTTGGGTGCTTTTAGCTGTGTGTTTTGGGTCATTATCCTGTTGGAGGACCCATGACCTGCGACTGAGACAGAGCTTTCTGACACTGGGCAGTACGTTTCGCTCCAGAATGCCTTGATAGTCTTGAGATTTCATTGTGCCCTGCACAGATTCAAGGCACCCTGTGCCAGGCGCAGCAAAGCAGCCCCAAAACATAACCGAGCCTCCTCCATGTTTCACTGTAGGTATGGTGTTCTTTTCTTTGAAAGCTTCATTTTTTCGTCTGTGAACATAGAGCTGATGTGACTTGCCAAAAAACTCCAGTTTTGACTCATCTGTCCAAAGGACATTCTCCCAGAAGGATTGTGGCTTGTCAATATGCATTTTAGCATATTCCAGTCTGGCTTTTTATGTTTTTCTTTCAAAAGTGGAGTCCTCCTGGGTCTTCTTCCATGGAGCCCACTTTCGCTCAAAAAGCGACGGATGGTGCGATCAGAAACTGACGTACCTTCACCTTGGAGTTCAGCTTGTATCTCTTTGGCAGTTATCCTTGGTTCTTTTTTTACCATTCGCACTATCCTTCTGTTCAATCTGGGGTCGATTTTCCTCTTGCGGCCGCGCCCAGGGAGGTTGGCTACAGTTCCATGGACCTTAAACTTCTTAATAATATTTGCAACTGTTGTCACAGGAACATCAAGCTGCTTGGAGGTGGTCTTGTAGCCTTTACCTTTACCATGCTTGTCTATTATTTTCTTTCTGATCTCCTCAGACAACTCTCTCCTTTGCTTTCTCTGGTCCATGTTCAGTGTGGTGCACACAATGATACCAAACAGCACAGTGACTACTTTTCTCCATTTAAATAGGCTGAATGACTGATTACAAGATTGGAGACATGTGTGATAC
This sequence comes from Acipenser ruthenus, assembly GCF_902713425.1. Lineage (NCBI taxonomy): Eukaryota > Metazoa > Chordata > Actinopteri > Acipenseriformes > Acipenseridae > Acipenser > Acipenser ruthenus. The sequence continues at coordinate 34,902,957 of NC_081201.1, read as the reverse complement.
TAATTAAAGAAACGAATTTGTTTGAAATATCACTGTAATCCAATTATTTATTATCTTTTTTAAGGGGTACCAACAAATGTGTCCAGGCCATTTTAGAATATCTTTGTAGAATAAGCAATAATTCATCTCTTTTCACAGCTGCTTTGCTTTATTCTATGACATACCAAAGGCATGCAAGTATACATGATAAAATAGCTTTTGATTTCGTCACTTTTCAGGAGGAATGAAGCATTATTTCAATGAGCTGTAAGGGTACCAACAAATTTGAGCACGTCTGTATTTAGCCTAATGAATTATCAGAAAACTATGAATCCCTACTGGATGAACCATGCTGGTATAGATGTGGCAATATAACAGATTTATTACATTCGCCAATTGGATGCCAAAATAAGAATGTTGGAAGAAATATAGCAAGCATATTGAATTCTGGATCAATACTCTGCAGATTGGGCACCCTATCACACAGGACAGACCCAATATATCATAAAGAAAACACTTGCATGTTAACTTTGCAAAAAAGTGGGACTCTTCAATTATCTGAGCAAACGGTGCCCCAGAGCAATATAGACATGCCAATCTATCTATGTACAATGCTACAACTCTTTATAGATACTGAACCCTGAGGTGTGAAAAACTGAATCTATCTTCCCTTTTAATGTATTTTTTGTTCATATTTAATTATTATAAATCACATATGAGAAATCAGCCAATCGCAGAGCAGCATTTCCAAACATTCCTATACCTCTTGTGTATAAATGTCATCCTGTGCATAAAATTATCTGTATTTTAAAAATAAAATGCTCAAAATAAAAACACAGCAAAATGGAAAATCCTGTTATTAACTTCGACCTTTGTTTTAATTTGGATAAGTAATTGGGACATATTACTTACCGATGTCACTGGACATGAATATGTCACTCAAACATCAGCATTACAGAACAAAAATCACCAAGGTGGTCTTAAAGACAATCCCAATATCACGGATATACAAAAGTACTCACAGCCAGATTTCGAAAATTGTCCTGTAAAAACCTTTAAGCTGTAAGTTTCCAAGCTTTAAGCTGTACAGCCAAGGCTTTTTCAAATTACACAAAAAAAAAAAAAAGATTGGACGACATCTGGTACAGAAAGCATCCCCTCGGTGAACGTTTTATTGCAAGTTTGATGAAAAAAATCTTCGTAGAAGCTGCTCTCTACAATATACACCAACCATTGTGTTCAATCTAAATTTTATATAGCGCCTTTCATAGTGGACCACCATCACAAAGCACTTTAAGTGATGCTGGAGTTGAAGACAGGCACATTATTTCAGTTTCTGGACACAAGAGCAAGCTCAGTCTCAAGCATTACACGACAAACATGGATGAAATGCAAAAAAGGGAAATAAATACATTTCTTCATGCAAGTCTTCAGGAACAAGTCCCCCCTGCTGTGACAGCCTTGCCTAGTAATAACTTTCCTACACCAAATCAGAGCAACTGTTTCAACTCTTTAGTAACTAACGATGCTTCAGGACATTTAAATGCTAGTGTACAAGCTTTACAGGATGTACATTTGTTTTTAATAAATAGTTTTGTCACGTTTATTAACAAGCCTGAAAAAACAGCACAGATTGGCTACTGTATGTCAGTTATGGTTGATCCTGGCCAAACCATTATTAGACTGTTGTGTGTGATTTATAATAAGTTAATATGTCGTGTGAAGGGTGTCTTCTATTGTATAAGAGACATCATCTCGCTCAGTTTGTGCAGCCTGAACTTATACAACAAGAGACACCTTTCACACAACGTATTAACTGATATGATTGTATTTTCATCATGGTGCCAATGTTAGGTTAAAGGTTAATTCACATTTGTTTTTACATCTATCTATCCAACTTTGTGTGCGATTTAAATGCACAACTCCACAAACAATTTAAATAAAAAATAGGATAAAAACCTTTTCTTGGTTGCGTGCAATACTGCCAACATACAGCAGTAAAATTCAGCATAACAATGCAAACAACCCACTTTCACTTGGTTAATTTTAAATGTGACCTTTCCCTTAAAGAGAAACTAACCTCTCTTTAAAAAATAAGTGTACTAATGTAGCAAAAGCCCTGTGAAATCTCTCTATAGTAAGGAATACCCAGCTTCCGCAAGCTAAGAACTCTCCTAATGCAAGCATGAGTATAAGTATATACAGTCCAGATGGGATCATTCACGTTACTGCACCAGCATCTATTTGGACCTGCAAGGTCTTTACTGTTTCCAGCTTCTTTTTCTGTAATGTCACAGTAATCCTGGCTGGACACAAGCCATCTTTTTTGCAAACGGCTTAAAAAGCCTGCTCTTAACCCAGCATCTAGCACAACACCCACAGAGAGAACTTCAGGATACCAATGTCTCTGGGCAGGGATTAACTGCCATGACTGACTTTATACTTGCTAGAAACTCACAGCTTGCAACGCCACTGGGATTCAGGCATATGGCCCCAGAAGGATCAGTGGTTTAGCTCATTTACCCACTGCACTCTCTGTAATGAGGCTCTTTTGTTTTTTAGTGTCTGCTTATACTCATTTGCACAGTAATACAAATACTGTGAAATAGCTGGGGGAATTTATGAAAAGATTTAGCATCCATGATTCACTTCAACCCAGGTCTTTTCCTTTTACCACCATAGGATTATTCTACAATATCCCATCCTAGTAACACCAAACAATGAGCAGTAACTACTCCCTGGCGCCCAGCTCCCCAACCTGTCACAGAGAAAGCCTTACTTGCCAACTTTTTAATTTGGTCAAGTACTGTAATTACTAGTCTATAAAGTGCACCCTTTGTATAACACTCATGAATGAGGTGCCATGAATTGCATCCCTTGCATACTATTTACAACACAGTATACTAGCCTATCAAAAACACCACACTATATTAAATAAAATACTATTAAACAGGAATGCAGTGCACCTTGCATATAATGTGCCACATGTTGCATAACACGGCAAGATAATTTGCACACGGTGCACAGTACATTAAAATCACTACTGGCACAGTATCTCATTTTTAAAATATTAAAATGCTACTTTATATGGTGGGGGAAAAAAAATGCTGCTCAGCAAGTATTTAACTTAAAAACACACACGCGTACTTCTGTGCTAAGCAGATACATTAAGCACATCAGCCCAAGTCACGTTAGGAATGAATTATGGAGCCTGAAGGTCCTTTGATGCAAAGTGGGCTGACAACTCTGTGATTGGAGTTACTTTTTTCTTCTTCTTACCTTGCCCTTGTCAAAGTAATTGATAATTTCTTGGTATAGCTGATCCTTCAGTTGTCCTTGGGTGCATGCCTGGTAGCCATCCCGCTGTGTAAGATGTGCAGCACATGCTTCCTCAGACCACTGGGGAAACACAATAAATAACACATCAGGATGCTCTCAAAATGATATTACTGTCAATCAGCTTGTAGGGAATGTATAGCTGTAGAGTTAATCTATCCACCCTACAGTATGTATTTCTTTATTAACAGTCTTAATACACAGCCTGCAGAAGTGACGTAATAGTTTGCACAACAAATGCAATATGTAAGCTGCAGGGTGTTCAAAGCCCAAAAAGCTACACTACATAAACATTGAAATGCTCATTTTCTATCTGGCAGCAGTAATGGAGCCGTGTTGACTTCTGGTTTTGTTTTCAATACAGTATCTTTTTTTGTAATACCACAAAGCTAATTGATTATAAAACATTACACACACACACACACACACACACACACACACACACACAAAGAAATAACAGTAGATTTCAGGCTCACCAAACAATTATATATCATAATTCACTATCATAATAATATCATAATATAATAGATTGTTTGTAGATAGGTCTACAAAAAACATACCCTGAAAAGAAAAATGTTTTTAGATTCCCCTTCCTTTCCTTTTACCTACACACATACATACATGAAAGACTAACATAAAGCACCAGGGGATAAAAGAAGCAGTTTTCATCTACGCTGCATAATGTTCTGCATCACCTAGGCTATACAGAACAGTTAAAGGGAAAGATGTAACCTATCAGCTTTTGGTAGATACACACACCTAGCTCATAATCATAAGCAGTGTCCCACAATCATGTTCAATTTCACACTGCAATGTAATTCTTAGATAAATGCTTCCCACACTATTCCACCGTTTCACTTTCTGTGCACATTACTCACCGTTACCTATAAAACTGAGGATTTCAACTTGGAACTACAAGACAACATTCTTACTAAACTATTTTACAGCTCATCTCCCCAATAAGACACTGGACAAACCAAGCATTGCGTGAGCATACAGATACTAGTAATCTAGTTTAGTAATTGGCTTTCTAGATTTCATCATTACATCTATTCTTGTTGAAGAAATGCACAATGTATTTCATATTGAATAAAGAAAGGGTAAGAACCTCTACTATACTGTGGCTGATGTATTATGCCTTAAACAAAGGTGTATTCATCACAATCGGGAACAACTTGGAAAATATGTGCTGTTGGTTACAGACCATCAAAGAAATAAGTATGAGCCAAAATAAATGAAAGTTTTTGGACAATTTATTGGATTCTAAATAAATATAAATAATGCCAGCAAATTTGAATAGGATATTCTGAGCTTGCATCTGGATTGCCAGAATTAAAATAAATCATTTTATCTTGAATATCCAGCTGGTAGATATTCAGTGTCACTGTTGCAGTTAGGAGTTTATAGCTAGTTTTCAACCATCTATCAGCCAGTCAGTATTCAGCATGATGACAGTCTGTGGTCCAATTCGATTTTTACATTTCACTTGGCTACCACATGTTTGCTATCTGTTCCAAAGCAATAACTAAAAAGTAGGAAAAGAAGTGCAACTGACCAAAACTGCATTTTAAAATGGTAATAAAAAGTTACATTAAAAAAAAATCTAAATCCTGTAATACTTGCTTCAACTGGTAATACACATTTCCCTTGTCTGTAGCTTGTAGACATGTAGTCTTTGATTCAGAATTTTCATATATTTTACCCATAGCAAAGATTATGGGGTTAACCTCCACTGATTCATATATATATTTATTTATTTAGAAAGTTGAATCTTTAGCAACCACATATAAGTGAGATATCTACTTGGTTGACGGGCACATTCTTTAATAGCTATGAAAGGAATCTTCAGCCTACACAAAGTTCTATTTTTTGATCTGTCGTCTTCCATTATAGATGTTGGAATTCAATATGAATCTAGAATGTGTAATACCTTGAGAAGCTTGGCGTGAAGCAGCAGTGTGTAGGCAGCCTCTGTGTAGTTGTCACACTCTTTGTGAAGGTCGCACAGCTTGTACAAATACCTGAAGGTAATAAAGAAAAAGTCAATTTAATAAATGTCATGAGCTGAATCTATATAAAAAAAATTGTGATCATTTCAATAACCTTGAGAGAACAGGAATCCAAAATCAAACGGCCACCACTGCAAAACTTACATCATGTAATTTTCTAAATGGGTATAATCTCTATAAGCAGATATGATATTTTTGCGTTTGCGAGCCACTTACATATTTTCAGTATGTTTTAAAGTCCCTTTACAGTTCTTCATTAAACTTTCAATTTGATTATTACAGTACAATACCTTTGCAGTAGGTTACACATAACTGCAATCAAACTACTGTATCGTTTTTCTTGGTTACCGTGAAATGTAAATACATTAGTAGTAGGTGTAACCACCACACAATTTTATTAATAAAATATAAATTCACATATACATATATAAAACACACATCACTAAATGTAATGGTACACTTGCGCCAATTTCTCTGCATATTTGCCAGACATTACTGAAATTCAAAAGATAATGTACAGTATGTGTTAAAAAAAAGACATGTTTAATGTAATCACATATTTATAAAATACGGTAAATAAACAGAAAATAAATGACATACCTTATATACATTTCTTCTCTTTCTATCTCTTTGTAGAAGTTCTGAAAAAGAAATACTAATTTATACATACAGCACAAGGCTCAGCACTTCTATCAAATATAAAAAGTGCACTGGCACAATCCCTGATTTCCTTTCCTTAGCTCCCAACAGCACCAGTTAATACAAAATAAATAAAAGAAAGCCCTGGCAGCAAATTAATTAGAATAATTTCAATGCTAGCTTATTTAATAATAATAATAAAAAAGCATTTCTAATGAATCAGCATGAACATCTTTAACTGTAAAGGTTAAGCCTAGGTTTTACAGAATGGGCTCCTGGCACTTCTAGAAAGTTACAAATCATTATCCGCTTTTCAATTTCAATATGATAATGAACAACAACATTTTACCTAAACAATTGCTGAAGGCAATACAGATGTTTAAACTGTCAACTCTGTGTAACTAACAAACTTGCCACAACGGAATTCCAAAACCAACTTTGCGTGACCAATAAAGTTGTCACATCAGAACTCTAGAGAGAGCCTTGTGTAACCAATAAAGTCATCACACTGCAAATTTTGAGTTGGCTTTATATAACTAGTAAAGCTGAGACCTCAGTTTGGAATTCCCATTCAAAGTGATGTGGTGTGAGACTTACAACACAGCAAAAGAAAGTATTAATATGACACTGCAGTTTGCTCCTTCTCTTAATTCAATTATTTCTGCCAGTGGGATCAGGGTTGGTGCTCATCTAGGTTTATTTTATTGGTATTTTTTTTTTTTTTTTATCTTTATAAAATTGTTTCAGTGAGTTTCTAGGATGAAAGCAAACCACGGCTTGACTTTATTAAAGTGATTGTTCTCAATTTGTGTCTCTTCATCCATGCTTTTGGGAAGGCGGCATTCAATGGAGTACATTTACAACTAGCACTTCAGGTTGAAAGTCAGTTTTAACAGTTTTCAATTACAGTAATTGCAGTAATACCTTCCAATTATAAAACAAGTATTCAAGTGGCATACACCCCCCCCTGTAAATTCAGACTATTTCATTTTCATGTCCAACTAAAAAAAAAAAAAAAAGAGCTGTAGTAATATGCAGATAGCAAAATCATTTTAAATTCACTTTCAGACAACTCTCTTGTATTTCTTTCTTTCTCTATTTTCTTTACTCACCAGCACATTGACTGTACAGCTCATGCGGTTTTCTTTGCTTTCATCATGCATGATTGTTCTGTAATCCAGCAGCCTCTCCATCAGCCTGACAACCAGCGTGACAAAATTCTCCCCGCTCTTGGCAAGGTACTTGTGCTTCCGGCAGTGCTCGAGGAGGCTGGATAAAATTGTAAACACCTTGTTAATTCCACCCGGCAAAAAAAAAGAAACTTAATTGAGGTCAAACTCAAAATCCTGACTGTTTGAAATAGCCCTCCGAAACATTAACAAGTTTTAATTATTTCCTCCGAGAACAAAGAGTGCTGTATTTTAATTATTGTCTTAGTTGTCTGGATTCTGGCATTATCTTAGCAATTAATCACCACTTACATTTTGTCAAACAGCACTTTGTACTGCTCGTCCCCTCTGCCTCCTTCCACTTCATGATCCAGCTTGGTGATGATCTCGTTTTCAAACTATAATTAAACAGAGCAAGCGTAAATAATCAGTGTGGCTAATTTTTCATTTCATTACTATGGCTTTAGTAGTTCACTGTTTGGAGGGAGATCATTGCTTAATCACCCCTTTTCAGCCTGATTGACTTTAAGAGCTTGCTGTAGTTCATATTAATTTATTCATTATCGGTCTTAGCCATTCAAAAGCTATTCTTCTTTTCAGACTTTTATTATAGTCACACATTTTTCTGCTAATACTCTGGCATACAACTTTTATCACCCTAATATACTTATAGATTGCACAAATAAATGGTTGAAATTTATTTAAGCAAGTATTCGGTACATTAAACTAAATGGAATATGGGAAAAATGAAGCCATCTTCTCTTTTAAGCTTGCCTCCTACAACAGATTAGCATTGTGATTAGGACTAATAGCAACTGAATTTCACCCTATGTGCTGCATGAAAATGGTTTAGCAGAAAGTGACACTATTAGTACTGGCTGGGGGTTGTGTAATATTGCAGCAAATGTTAGAAAAGTGTCTAGCAGGGTACTGTGTTCGTGCAAGCTGTAGAACTTTAAGAAATCCTGATGTGGTAAATGAAATGCAGTGCCAGTATGTCTGTTAATAACAACAGATAAGAGAATTTAAAATGCATCGCTCCTCACAGCACTAAATTAGAAACAGACTGTTTTAACTGAAGAAGGGCTGACAGGTGGGTATATTTCAGGTACTTCTTTCATAAAATTAAAAAGGACTGCAAAATTGGCAGTAAAGGAAGACTAACTGATGTTGGGACCAGGCCATGGAGCAGGGAATTGATTTAAATATCCTCTGGCAAGCTTTTCAGGTTGTAGTAATGAGGCACATTTTTCTTTTAATGACACTAACAAAACCAATATCTACTCCTGAAACACTTATTTGCATCAGTTTGTCATTTAATAGCCTGACAGCTGGAACCAATCAGGTATCAGAGCTTGCCGGGATGGTAACAGCTTAACCTTAAAAGATGTAATTACAAAGACCAATATGCAGCTTTATTGCAAATTGTCAAAAAAGTTGAAAGGCACCACATTGTCATTTTCATTTAGCATAAAAATATGTTTGCTTACATGTTAGCCACATGCTTCAGTTATAAAAGCTATAGTGACACATCTGTTATGGAAATTCAGCCAAATGTGGATCCTTGTTAATGCAACTAATAATATCAGCAAATTACATTGCTTGCATATTAGTAACACAAGAACCAACTGTTTAATGTTCAATCCAGTGCTATGTTTTTAGCTCATTGTCCAAGGCAAGGCAGATTGCTACTCTCAAAAACAGTGAGTGTTTATTCTATTAGTTCTGATACACTTCATGAATGTTGACTAGGCTGCAAAACAGAGAATAAAAACACTGCATTGAAAAGGGGTGTTTGTTAATGCATGTGTTATAATTGAGCACCTATCATTATATTCGGAATTGCCCTTGGAATGCATCCTGCTTTTTTTCTCTAGTGGCCCTGGCACGGTTTGTCTAGCCTAGTCTCGACACATCTACTCAGCATGTGGCAAGCTCAGGGAGTGAGCAAACAAGTGATTTCACAATGTATCAGGATTCATTGGAGGCTTACATTTATGGGAGCTTTAAGTGGACCAAATACAACTAGAAAGATCTGGTTGGATTTCATATAGCTATCCTATAGCATGCTTACACAGTAAGTTTCTCTTTAAAGAAAGGGAATGTACAGAGAGAAACATTCAAGATAAACATTTCAGAAAACAAACAGATGATCAATAAGGTGAATTTCATCTTTGAATTTCCACCGTCTCTCCCCAGGAGTTAATAAATCGATATTGGGCAGGAGGGCAAGCACCACCAGCTTTGCAGAAATGCTATTAAAACAGCACAGTGACTCAATGCGCAACAATACGAAGTCAAATTTAAACAAGCAAAGCCCATACTCTGTAGAGACAGATAAAATAAAATTAAAAAATAAAACAAAATTAAATTAAACAAAACAAAACAAGAACTGCATTCTGTGGGATGTCAGAACTAAAACAAACTAAATGTCTAACCTTGGTAGTTTCCATATAATTTCTTGAAGCACAGGCTTCTGTTTAGATTCTACTGGTAAAAAATATTTATTTTCACATATTAATAATATTTTATTAATAAATAAATTCACTATAATACAAAATCAAGATCATAAAGAAGGATGCATAACAATATTTGGAAACAACGTTTCTGCATTAGTTTTTTTAAAAACCTGTAGAATTTTAATTTCAAGACATCCCCCACCCCCGGGCCATGTGTGATATCCAAAGACAAGATGCCGATGTGCAATAGATACACCTTGGCACAGTCTGTTTTGGATACTTGCTTTTATCATTTAAAACATCAAAATTGGTAAAAATTGGGCTTACCCTTTGGAAGCTTCTGGTGTAGTGAAACTCGCATTGCATCATATCAAAAAAGATGGGGATTGTAGCCTTCCGGAGCTCAATTTCAGGAACAAGAGTCATTTCTAACATGGGACCCACCATTTCTGGGATTAACTTTATTTTGTGCTGACCTTATAGTGACAGAAAAAAAAACTGAAATAAATTTAAACTAAAAAAACAGCAATATTTTTCACAATTGTACAATATTATATTACATAAAAAATGATCAGATAAACCTAAAACTGCCTTTTTTTTGTCGGCAGTAATTCTAAATTGATAAATTAGACTGCTTCCCCATTCTCAACAGTTTATCAGCTACAGCTAAAATGTATGACTATAACTACAAATAATTAAATATTAGGAAAGGTTATGCTAAGGCATTTTAAAGGAATTTGTGTTTCAAAATTACATTTAGTACCTCAGAGCCATTCATATAAACAAGTTTTAAATCATCAATAAAAGAGTATTTTTTTTTCTATTTCAAAAGCTGTGAAAGTTAGTCAATTGCACACGGCCAAGAAGTCAAGAAGTCTTAATCAAAGTGACCCAACTATTTAAGGTAGGGTCTACATCAATGTCTTTGTTATTTGTGGTCAACAATCTGGCAAAAGAACAACATGACACACATTGTGAAATATACTCAGCAAGACAAATGTCAGCAAAAACTGCATGTGTCACAATTCTATATATAAACTCAGTACTGTATATTTTATTAGTATTATTTACCTGTAATGCAAATTTTTGACCAAATTAATGTTTAAGGTAAAACATGCTGCTACTTGAATATATATTACCACTGTCTGGATAAAAACTCTTATATGTTCCGCAGGTTCACATTTACGTTGTAAATTCATGGCTTGAATGCTTAAATACAGTACCATATTTAATAGCTGTTACTTTGTACCTAATAAATTTCTAATAGTGTCAACGATCAGCTGGGAGGACACTACCTAGCTATCTACTATATTATGCATTGCTTCTAAACTGACAGGTAATCCTGTATTATGGCTTCAAGTATCAAAGTCAACCTTAGAGATAAAAACCGTTGGTGACACCAAGTTATCTATCAGGTGCAACATCAGTGTCATAAATGTCTATGAATGTCCATAGCAACGTTTCATTTCTACAACAGTGTAACACCTTGAATAGGGTAACAGTAAGCCTACACCATGTCAATCATTTGTGGACAAATGAAGCCATCAGTGCCAGTACTTGGTAAGTCTCACTTTTTTTTCATCATGCTTGAATAACTGTGATTGCAATCAGTTACTTCTCTGAGGGGTTTCTATGCTGTATCATGAAACTACCCACTGTTTAATCCACTTACTTGCAACACTGTGATGATTTAATTACTGCACTTGCCCTGATGGCTTCAATTGCTATTCATTTATCAACATGTTTTTGTTTTCAAAATAAAAAAAAGGTACAGAACATAATTTTGTGGGCCATGGGTCTGAATTTGTAGTATACAAACTATTCTGCTTACCAAGATTATACCACATGTCCCTGATTTCAAATCCAATGGTCCTCCTCATGTCCTGATATCTAAAAATAAAAATAATAAAAACTGTATTGTAACTTTCACTATACTTTGTGAGAATAAGACAATCTTGTCAATAAATGCAGCCTTGGAATGTTTGATATAATGTAAGTATTCTGAGCTTGGCATTGTGATAACTGCCTAATAATGCAACAGCATTATACAGTTTTTATATATATATATATATATATATATATATATAAAAATTGCCTTTAAGCTTTATATACCAAATTATGTTATGCAAAAAAATCGTTAAATTAGCAACATTATACAAAGTGGTGTTTGCATTGACAACACAGCAAACTAAAACGATAAACTTCTGCTTTATTTATAAAAAAAATAAATAAATACAAACTTTCACGCATAATAAATAGAGTAACACAGATAGAATGGTTTATAAAAGTTTTTTCCAGTACACTAACAGCAAAAGAACATTCAAAGAGGATGTAAAATGTCTAACAGATATAAAAGCAACATCATAGATGAAGAGAAAAAAATAGCAAATATATTAAATGATTACTTTTCACAAGTTTTTACAAAGGAGGATAAGGACAACATGCCCCACATGTTGACCTGTTCCTATCCAGTTTTAAATAACTTTAGCATAACAAAGGCAGAAGTGTTAAAGGGACTAGGAGCTCTTAAAATAAACAAATCCCCTGGGCCGGTTGAGATCCTCCCAGTAGTACTAAAAGAAATGAAAAGTTATTTACAAACCGCTAACCAAGATCATGCAACAGTCTCTTGAGACAGGGGTTGTACCGACAGACTGGAGAATTGCAAACATAATACCAACCAGGTAACTACAGACCAGTAAGCCTGACTTTTATTATATGTAAACTTATGAAAACTATAAGGTCCAAAATGGAAATTGCCTATATGGTAACAGTGTCCTGGGAGACAGTCAGCATGACTCACTGTGTGACCATGAGCAAGTCACTTAACCTCCTTGTGCTCCGTCTTTCGGGTGAGATGTAGTTGTAAGTGACTTTGCAGCTGATGCATAGTTCACACACCCTAGTCTCTGTAAGTCGCCTTGGATAAAGGCTTCTGCTAAATAAACAAATAATAATTGCAAAGCATATGACATGGTTTATTTCGATTTCCAGAAAGCTTTTGACAAAGTCCTGCATAAAAGATTAATTTGCAAACTGAACGCAGAAAGGATTCAAGGAAATGCATGCACATGGATTAGGGAGTGGTTAACATGTAGAAAACAGAAAGTACTGATTAGAGGAGAAACCTCAAAATGGAATGAGGTAACCAGTGGAGTACCACAGGGATCAGTATTAGGTCCTCTGCTCTTCCTAATCTACATTAATGACTTAGATTCTGGTATAAGCAAACTTGTTAAATTTGCAGACGACACAAAAATAGGAGGAGTGGCAAACACCGTTGCAGCAGCAAAGGTCATTTAAAATTATCTAGACAGCATTCAGAACTGGGCAGACACACAGCAAATGACATTTAATATAGAAAAGTGTAAGGTACTACATGCAGGCAATACAAATGTGCATTATAAATACCACATGGGAGACACTCAAATTGAAGAAGGAATCTATGAAAAAGATCTAGGAGTTTATGTTGACTCAGAAATGTCTTCATCTAGACAATGTGGGGAAGCTATAAAAAAAAAAGGCAAAGCTAATTTGGAAGGGGGATGTTTCTAAACTAAAGGCTGTCTCCCACTGGCACTTCTGGCTTTTAGAGACCAAGGTTGTTTGAAATCTGAATTTACTGAATTTTAGAATCTAGGGAAAAAACATTGCCTTCACTTAACCAATTGATGAAAGAGAAAGTAATCTATAACTGTTACTCTGGAAGAAAAACTAAGAAGAAAAACTAAGATAACATTACATCTGTCAGCTATGAAGACACATGTTCAACTGTCAAAAGTCTGGAAACCTTAGCTAAACTGACAGACACAGCTTTATATTCCTACTGTATAACAGCCTAAAACAATATTTTAAATTGTATGGAGGTGGAAAATGAATAAGAACTGCAAAAATAGACAGCTTGCTCAAAACAGGTCTCATACCTAGCATGCCTAAGCATAAAGGTCCCCAATGCAGTTGGCCTCTAAGCCATCTCTGCAGGGTCATAATTACTCAGTTGTAATGACTCTGCACCTGTAGCCTGTATTTGAGTGGTGCTTTTATTATTTTCCTGTACTATGCCATTACTTTGTAATGGTACATCTATGGCCAAAACAGTTCAGGCTATGATTAACAAATAATACAAATAAAAATACATAACTAATGAAAATGTATAATAATAATAATAATAATAATAATAATAATAATAATAATAATAATAATACATTCTAAATAGTAATCCTTTTTAACCAAAATGATACAGAGGCAATGCCACTGTTGTTTTTAATAAAATACAAATAAGCAATGCTGTAAACAGGGCTTTGGGCCAAAAATGACACAGAACTTTTCTTTTGTAACTGTTGTGTACAGTACATGCTTCAGATAGTTTTACTTCTTTGGGTCCCCTATGGCGTTTTTCACTGCCAGATTGTACTGTCTTTGTACAAAGTTGTCTCCCATTGTGGCACAATACAAATAATACAAATACTGACATGTCTCTGGTGACACACACACCCCAATTTATTTTCAACATCCAACACATAAGAATGTGAATGATTTGTGGTTGCAGCCTTAGCTGAATTAGAAACCAGCACACTGCCGTGGAAGGAATGCACAAATCCACTATAAAGCCTCCCCTTTGAACACTGTTTTCTTCTGACAAGTTTGACTCACTGTGGACTTCAAAATATTACTCAGACTGTTCAAAACCCTCATTCCAAAGATAAGGAATGTAATCCCTTTTAAGGGAGAGACAGTACAGCTTGGTGGGGCCGGCTCAACAAAGAGAAGCTTAGGGGATATGCAGCTATGGCATTGACACTGGTGTACACGCTATACATGACCTATAGGAATTAAGTAATAAAGGGAAAGTGTAAAATGGGATTAGTTTGAGCACACACAGCCAAAGGAACCGGAGGAAATGCATTTTCTCTTGTATTAATAGCAGCAGGGACAGCCCTGCTGTTCTAATGGACAGTAACACTAACTTCCTTCCTGTTTTTATTATTATTATTATTATTATTATTATTATTATTATTATTATTATTATTATTATTATTATTTAAATTATATGTTCCAAATAGATAAAATAACCCCGCAGGTGGCTCAAACTTAAGGAACTTTGAAATCTGTTTTGAGCTAAGTCCCCAAAAATGAACTTGGTCAGACAGCTGCAAACTCTGAATGCAGTAGGTCTCCCATGTTGCAATCACTTAAGGCACCTTAAAAACAAGTCAATGGGGCTCCCGAGTGGCGCATCCAGTAAAGGCGCTCCTCGCAGGATGTGCCCTATAGCCTGGAGATCGCTGGTTCGAATCCAGGCTATGTCATAGGGCGCCTGTGGCTCTGCAGCGGAGCCGCCAGATCTGTGTTGTCCTCCGGCACTATAGGTCTGGTAGCATTGCTGTGGATCTGCAGTGCGAAAAATGACGGCTTGGAAGGAGCACGTTTCGGAGGACGCGTGTTTCAGCCTCCGTTTCCTGAGTCGGCAGGGGGGTTGCGAGCGGTGAGCCGGGATACAGATAATAATTGGGCATGCTAAATTGGGGTGAAAACCGGGGTAAAAATAATTGGCGACGACTAAATTTAAAAAAAAAAAAACAGAAAAAAAAAAAAAAAAAAAAAAAAAAAGGTCAATGACTTTGACCTACGTTTATAAACAGTGTGTGTTGGAGTGCCTTTTTTTACCAAATGTTCTGGCCAAGATACAGCCCTTAATGTCTCAAGATACAACTAAATCAGTCACTGAATCACACAATGCATAAAATCGCAGTATAAAATCGTACTTACTTTTGAAATATTTTGGCCCGTTTGTCGCTGGAGAAGTTCTCTAGCTGCAGAGATTCCTGTGTGAGAAAAGCAACCGCCAGGTGGAAATAGTTGTTCCACAGCTTAAAAGAAGAAAAAAAGGAAAGGGGGTAAAAATGAGTTTATTTACTGTATTGTGTACATGAATTAGATACTAACAAACTCTTTTAGCACAATATCAACAAGCATTACTTTACCACAAATCCTACCAGAGGAGTGTATCATGTAGCTGTTATTTTGTAGTCTGCAGGTAATCAATGCAAACAGCCTTTTAACAACCATCTTTATGACTTAAAAATCTGGTGTATTGGACAGCTGTTTAATGACAGAGGCAGAACATCAAATCATCTGTCAGCATTGGCCCTTAAACTATGGCAATCACTCTTGACAAACAAAAGATTTTTCAACATTGCTTGCATTCATTTTCACTTTCTGTCAACTGGGTCTATTTTAATGATCTTTACAATGGCAGATCTAAATACTACCACCCTATTATTTCTAAAGTTGATTTTTCACATTTTTATTGTACATAGTAATGTTAATAGGTGGGACAATAATTCAGCCATGGGGTTGGGATTAAGGTTAGAATTAGGATCTGACACAGTTTAGATCATTAAAATAGATCTGTTTTAAGAACTGTGCATTTCTTGGTTAAAAACAAAAGTTTTATGGAAAAAAAAAACATTTATGGTTTGATTTGCTCTACTTACTTGGAGCTCAAAGTTGGTTTGATCAAGGAACTTCTTGTTCAGCACTGCTGCATACTGATTAATCGCTCTCAGGAATACTCTGCAAGACAGGAAATTTCTTACTTAACTTGTGTGCTTTATTATCAAATAAAGATTAATTGCTTTATGTAAATTCAGCAAATGACTTTATATTATATTACAAAGTTTTGTTAATCTCCACTTAAATGGAGAAGGACAACCAAATCCACCACTTAATCTGAACCTGCAAATACCAAAGACTACAGAAAGCTGCTTATTCTGGTTGGAAAGGCAGGCTCAGTTCAGTCCAATCCAAATGTATTGTTACTGTAGAGAGTTCAACCATTTGCCATTAGCATGTCACAAAACAGGTTGTGGTGCGTGTTTCATTACCCATCAAAAAATGTAATATATGCTAAAGAATGAAAACATCGTTTTTGCGGTGGCAAGCATTAAACATATTTTATTAAGCTTGAAACAATGTGTAATTGCTGAAAACCCTTCACGATACATCTTCCTAATTGACCTCCATGCTTTCATGCAAGACTTGCGAAGTATTGCTCATCTACATAGGGAATTCAAATAAGACACAGATAATAAACTTAATTGCTTCTCCGAATCTTAGACAGCAGGAAGCAACAGACATTAACAAAATAATGTTGATGATTGAATTCTACTTATTCAAATTAGGAACTAAAGGGGGTTGTGATCACTCCAGAAATACTTTCCCCTGGTAATGACTGACCTTTGCACCTGGCCCACAAAATGATGCAAGTATTTTCAGAGAATCACGGCACCGTTATATTGCATTCCACTTTAACATGCTGTGTATATATATATATATTATATATATATATATATATATATATATATATATATATATATATATATATATATATATATATATATATATATATATGCAATACATTTAAAACAACCCATCAAATTGCTAATACTGTAATATTGTGGCTGTGTGGTCCAGTGGTTAAAGAAAAGGGCTTGTAACCAGGAGGTCCCGGGTTCAAATCCCACCTCAGCCACCGACTCATTGTGTGACCCTGAGCAAGTCACTTAACCTCCTTGTGCTCCATCTTTTGGGTGAGATGTAATTGCAAGTGACTCTGCAGCTGATGCATAGTTCACACACCCCAGTCTCTGTAAGTTGCCTTGGATAAAGGCGTCTGCTAAATAAACAAATAATAATAATATTGGCTGATCATATTGGGCAGGGGAGGTATTGTTGTAACCAACCAAATATACTGGACAAACGCAGATGCACAGGAGCTACTGACTGCTCAGTAATTAATCTACGATTTCATTATGTGGCATAATGCATTTTTATTATTTAATTTGTTATTAGGTTTTCTGTTCTTACTTTAGGAGTTCATATTTCATTATTTATTTAAGCCTACTGTTGTAGCGTGTTCACTTCAATAAATGTGCTTGGATAAGGGAATACAACGTAACTAACTTGGTGCAATCACAAATTGCATCAAAAATTAACCAATGCATCTGTGTGATCAAGCCCAGTTCAATCAAAACATGTGTACAGCATTGAAGGAAAAAACTATTTCCTCATGAACCCAGACGATCAGAGGCAGGTTGAAATGAGGACTAGGCAAAGCGCAGTAACAGATATGCAATTACTAATTCAAAAGAGCTTCTTTTCTCTTGGCAAATTTCCAAAAAATTTTCTGGTATAGTTATCCTCTTGGACTGAAATGTAATCATCATAAATCATCTCACTGCTGAACTTTCACTTAACATTAGCGAACGCCAAAGCATTAAAGAAATCTCAAATTCATCAACTGTCACCTTGTATTCCTTCAACCAGCTCGCAGACACAGCAATAATGATAGATCACCGATGGCACGGCTTTAGATTTCTGTGGCAACAGGTGACTTTTAGAAAGAAAAATGACCTTCCAAAGCACAACATGGAAAAACACAGGTCTGAGTTACCTTCCCACTTTTTGCACTGTACGTAAGGCTTTGCTGAGGGGAAGAGGGAGGGTAAGAGAAATTATTGTACTGGAGACCCTTTGGCATCAATTACACAGCTGACTGCAGAACATTAAAGGCCATTGCACACCAGGTCTGTTTCTTCATTTGAATTTGACATTAGCCGAATATGAATTTAACACACATGTCTACTACACTAATTGTCATATGAGTGAGATATGTACATTCTGGAATCAAAATCATTACGATTTGATCTGATTTTACATGCATTAAAAAATGACAGCAATACTACATTGGCATTAACCCTTAAAGAACTACTGATACCCAAGTGGAAGTAGTGCAATACTGTCCTTTTAACAATACTTTGTCAGGAATCAGGGGGAGAGGCGGGTTGATTCTCTTACTTGGTTTACTGAAATCTATATACAATGTAGCCTTTTGCTATTCTGTTTGATTAAAAAATGAAGTTAAAGCAGACATACTTGCCAATGACTAAATTGTTAATGGGGCAAAAAAGATTGAAGGCATTTGGCAGCTAATTGGTGTTAATAGGTTTAATGTAATCACTTTAAAAGTGAAGGAGTGGACTCTCTGTGTTGAATGGTATGTTTAGGAACACTAGTTTCGAATTGGCTAGCAGTTGCATGTCTTGCTACATCAGCGAGTCATGTCCCCTAAGTCTTTTTTCAGCAGACAAAAACATCAAACAAATATGCGGCCTGACATTCAGGGTTAAGGTAAGATTTTAAACGTACCAAAATTATATACATACTCTCCAACACTGTGTTTTCAATGATATCACTGACTACTGCACATGAGCAGTGGGGCCAAATTACTGATGCAAGAATGTATACATAGAATATCCAACCAATGTTCATTCCACTGTTCCAAGTTCTGAGTGCATACCATTAAGAAGAAAAAAATGCATAGCATTCCAAGCATTGGCACCAAAATGACTTTGTAAAATACAGACAGAGGCAATTTCCTTTCTAAACATTTTACCACCTCTACAGCCACACTAGCGACATGTTCGACCTGAAAGAAGTTCAGGTTAACCAATCTATTTCTCAGTTAAATTTCCCATGGCAGGTAATTACAAGGTGACTGATGTTTTACTAAGACCTCAGAAAAGAATGATTTCCCATCAATATTTTATTTTCTTACAACATGTTAATATTTGGTTCCCCAGATAACTATCAGTGTGGTACGGTTTTGAATTGTTCAAAACCTGAGTACTG
Source organism: Acipenser ruthenus (assembly GCF_902713425.1). Classification (NCBI taxonomy): domain Eukaryota; kingdom Metazoa; phylum Chordata; class Actinopteri; order Acipenseriformes; family Acipenseridae; genus Acipenser; species Acipenser ruthenus. The sequence goes on along the minus strand of NC_081201.1, from coordinate 34,883,673 downwards.
GTAGAGCATGTTTTGACAGCATGACCTCTGTTGTATGACTGATGGTTTTTTTTTTTTGTTTGTTTGTTTTATTATTAAAATGAACCCTGTCAGCTATGTGTATATTCCAAATCAAGTAAAATGGAGAACAAAAACAACGTTTATCATATTCTTACAAACAACTTCGGCAATAAAAAAAAAATTATAATAATAAAAAAAAACAGAAACAGTTCAACCGCATAGATGTGTGTTGGTCATTTAAACTGGGTCCTAGATTCCTTCATCCCCTAATTCTGCACTTTGTAACCAACACTTCTGTATTTAGAAAAAAATGTAGTTTAAATAAATACATTGAAAAAATCACAAGGGTTTTGACCAGTTTATTGAACCACAAAATTAAAAAGCAATTCTCTCACATACCAGCGTAAGTTGCAGGAAGAAGCATTGAGTGGATTATTTTTTTTTTCTTAATTTTTTTTTGTGTATAGAATGCTAATATGATTCAACTGGAATCTGTCTGAGATTGATAAAAAATGACAGTGTCAAACATGAGAAAGAGATGTAATCAGGAGCGGGGCAGCTGGAATCAATGACAAGATAATGTTTGGTCTGCTGAGGAATTCAAAGGCATCACTGACATGATCAGGGCCTCTTCGAGGGCTAAAATACATTGTCACAAAAAGTAATTGTGATGAAGTTTGTCTCACTGGGAAGGAAAAAAAAGTTTAATTCAGGCAGTGATGCTATTGTATTCCTTTTGGCCTGTACTGCCAAGCTGTAGAAAAAAAGAAGTGGATTGCTTAGTATATAAATGTAAGCTGTCTTTCTATGTCAAGAAACCATGGCTGGGAGGTCTTGTATTTCTGCCAGCTTCTAGTTATTTATTGACATTTATTGGATGCTTGTTTCCTCTGAGGCTCTGACCCTTTTCTGGGGTGTTAAAGGAGTAACTCCAACGGGAGAAATACCCCAGCCAAAGAAACAAGTGCCCCTGACCATCTGTAATACAAGGAGGCTGTGTGGTCCAGTGGTTAAAGAAAAGGACTTGTAACCAGGAGGTCCCCGGTTCAGACCCTGGCTCAGCCACTGACTCATTGTGTGTCACTTAACTTCCTTGTGCTCTGTCTTTCGGGTGAGACATTGTTGTAAGTGACTCTAGAGTGTGCATAGTTCACACACCCTAGTCTCTGTAAATTGCCTTGGATAAAGGCGTCTGCTAAATAAACAAATACAAATAATAATAATCACCAGTGTGTGGTTAGAAATGGTAATAGTTTATGTATATTATCTTGAAGGAAGAAAACATATGTAAAATGAAAGATGATGTCCGTGAATCTTGAAGGGAATGTTTAGAGATGAATGTTAGTAAGGGAATGCAATGATAGCACATGGTTAGAAAGTCACACTAGTCTTGCATCCAATCCTCCTGGGTTTCAGAAGGTATAGTTTATTTCAACTGACTTCTCAAACTCCTGTCCTGCTGATCAGACATGTTTAGAGTAGTTCTAAAAGGATGAGTGTTATCAGTTTGATTCCATGCTTTATTAATATGCAATTATTTCATGGTGGCAGGGACTTGAGTTTAATTAGCACCTCCAAGGCCTTGGGAGATGCACAGAGTGACTGAAAGCCAAGGGTGGTCCAGTGCTCAGGTTGCAATCTCTCTGGATGACCACTCGGGGACCAATCAAAACATTATTCTTTTCATTATTCCTAATGCAAATGATAAACATCTCCTACCATTTGTAATAAGGGTGTCCAGTGCCTAAAACGATACCATTTACTTTTTCTGCCCTTTCTATTGAGAAGCTGCAACAGAAAAATACATCTTTGTCCTGATAACGCCCAGGAAATGAGAGGTTCATATCGCATCACACTCATCAAAATGCCTTCAAAAGGAGCAAATATTCCACAACAAACAACTCACCCTAGGACAGTGTAAGCTAATTACTGTATAATGCCAAAGTGAGCTGAAAGGCCGCACTCTGCTCTGAATGTGGAAGGTGCCGCTGTGCTAAAAAGACTACCTGCAGACTGCACTGGACTGGCAGAATGACCTGGAATTCAGCAGGTCCCAGCTAAACTCCAACACCACCTCCACCAGGCTGAAGAAAACTGCCCAAAGGCAGAAACAAAGTTAAAAGCAGCAAGCACGCATTGAGTTCTTTTTTCACTTTAAGTGACTTCTGGGAGACACAGTGGTCCTTTAGTTCCTGGTTCTAGTTGAACCGTAAGAAAGATGCTCCAACCTGTCAGTCAGACATCGGTTATGCCATATTTAAATTGTGACCTTCATGAGATCAGTAAGGTATTTTCGTGGTACTTCCAAAAGGTTTTTTTAAATTATTTTTGCCATTATGCTTGTGCCCTTGTGGGACACGTTTAAACATTCATTGAATAAGTTAACTGCAGTTCCACACTACTGCACTGATGAATCCAGAAAAAAAAATCAAAACCAAGTGACCTTTACTTTAGACTAATTCTGCATCATACGTAACTGCTGCTTTATCTAAAAGGTTCTGTGAAGGCTGTTCTACAACTGCAAACAAAAACAGTTCCAAAAATATATCCTCATTTTCCCTGTAGTAAGGTCCTTGAGGAAAAGGACTAAATCTGGTGTTTTGAAGTAACTTTCTTTTTAACACAAGTTATTTTCCAAAACATACTGCACAGTAACTACAGTATTTCCTCTGCAAGAGTACAAGTCTCAAAAATATTCTCATGTTCTCCCACAAAACAGAGCGAATCCCAGAATCTTCCTAATCTTCATATAGACTAGGTACTGTAAGCACAAACAGCAAGCCTGGGTTATTGGAAAACAGGCACTATTTATTTTATTACGACATTCAGAATAGGTCTCTAAGTATGTGCTTAAAACTAAAATGAAAGCAAGCAGATATGTTAGCTCAGCAATTTGTAATATGGCACGGGAATAGACAAATAGATTAGTGCTACAGTCAGATTTTTAATAATGTTGCATCTTTCATATTGAAGGATTTCAATTCATTTGAAATAAGACGTCAGGAAATAGATACCACTAATATGCATGCATTTTCAGGTGTTAAGGAAGCAACTGTCCATGTCAAGTGTATACAGGTATACCCTTTTTAAGGAAGAGGGTGCCCATACCCAGACTATATCAGTTTTAATAGAAACAATACAATATTAACACTCGGATTATCCTTATGAGTTTTATACAAGAATATCATTTCCAGGCCTGTGTATATTATTAATAGATCTGATCTCATGATCAATGGGTTTAGAGCCTCGATGTTTCAGTGGAGGACACAGATTAATTTTTAAAATGCACAAAGTGTTAAAGAACTCATTTGAGAGAATGCTTTACCCATTTCCTGGCTACGGTTCTACACAGAGGCTGCCAAGTACATCATACTCCTCACCATGGGCTGCCTTCATAAAACACGGATGATTATCTTCGATTTGCACATCCCCAGCACTAGTGCAGCCGTGTCTGTGTTTATGGACGGAAAGGTGAATTTTAATAAACAGTCACAGATCTTACTACTGCCTCCATAAAATGTATAAATCTGATTTTTCACAGACCTCATTTCACTGTATTTGTATTTTATGGTGTAATGTTAATAAGTGGATCTATTAATCACACCTTGGGGAAATGCCCAGCTGTATTAATATAAAACTGAAGAACAGCTGTATCTAGATTCACCTCTGTATAGTTCATTAAAATAGACTATGCAGTGCCCCACCACACCCCCAATTTTATAAGTGCAGTTAGTTTATTTAGCAGACAACCTTTATCCAAGGCGACTTACAGAGACTAGGGTGTGTGAACTATGCATCAGCTGCAGAGTCACTTACAATTACATCTCACCCGAAAGACGGAGCACAAGGAGGTTAAGTGACTTGCTCAGGGTCACACAATGAGTCAGTGGCTGAGGTGGGATTTGAACCGGGGACCTCCTGGTTACAAGCCCTTTTCTTTAACCACTGGACCACACAGCCTGATGAGTGGCTTACTAATAAGGGTTAGGAATTGTTTCAGGGTAGATGATCTTGTTGAGTGAAAAAATACAAAGTGGAAATAAAATCAAGAATAGTACCAGACTGCATTAAAAACCATGACATGATAATGATGGTAAGGAGTGCTTGTATGTCCTGGAGCTGTACACCTCAACCTAATCTTTTCTAATTTACCTGTCACTGCTCATCACCTCAAGGTCAAGGCTAACAACCCACACAATCCAAAACAAAGAAACCTTCCAGACAAAATCAATCTTGAATGGCTTTGTTTTAAATATTTAAAAAAAAAAGAGATGACTAAATTAGACGTTAGGTTTTTGAATCCCACGGAGCACTGCTTGAGTTTAAATGGGCAGGAAAAAAAGGTACAATGATCACATGGTATTTTTAAAATGATTTATTTATTTTTTATAAATACTGTTGCAGTTCTTTTCTTCCCTGTAAATGTTTGTGAGCCTACGGGCAGTGTCAACATAATCTACAGAAGTAATTAAAACAGTACATTTTCTCTTCCATCCAAGCAGCATTTTATGATTCTATTTAAATGTTTAAGTGTTACCAGTAGAGCAGTTTTACGAGTCTGGAAATGGCTGGATAGACTGGCTTGACCCAAGAGGAACACCTTCACTCATTTCCTTAATTAGCTCGAAACATTCCTCCCAACAGGTTCTGGCAAGCGTTTATCTCAAAGGCAGGGATAACAGTGGTTTAATGCAGTTCCACAAATAGTTCATTGAAATTAAAGAGCATTTATACTGTAACCTTCCATTGTGCAGTATCTGACTTAAAATAAGTGTAAAGGAATACAGAAAAATATATTTTATCTGTTTATTCATTTATGTAGTAGAATGAATGATCTCTCAAACTTGGAAACATACATCTGTTAAAAGCATGCACAGAATTACACCTGCACAGCTGTGCTCATTTTACTAACAGGTTATGAGGACAACATACACGTGATTAAAGTAAAATGTGGTGGATGAGAAAAGGTTGAGACATAAAGCATATTTAATTAGACCAGGCAGGCTGATGGACATCCCATCCCTGAAAAGCCTCAACAGTTAATTCCCACGTCAAGTAGACAGATTAACACTGACGTTTAATGTGATGCATGCAGCCTTGCTACTCATGACGCTGTTACAGTCTTGATGTTGAGCAGCGCAGGCTGACATTTAGTTCTATTGCAATGCAACACTACTAGCTAATTGAGAAGTCATTACATATTCTAGAGCTGTAACAACACTGACAGGGCTTGATTCAAGGTGTGTGTGTGTGGGGGGGTGGGGGGTCTCTTGTATACTATTTCTCTAATCTATAGAAAAATAAACTTCACCATAGGATGCAGTCTTATATAAGGTACTATTTATCAATGCAGGGCTTTATAATAAAGACAAACAGTAGGGTCTCTTGTAAATGCAGTACTCAAGTGCTTTGTGACCTGGTCAATTGGATTAGAAAAAAACACCCCTGGTCAGGTTGCCGCTCCAGCGACCATGCAGCTGTTTCAGATGACATATTAAAAGACTTGCTTGTAGGTACCATAAGACCATTACTAGTCACTGCACTGACAGACACAGCTGCATTCCTATAAGAATCTGGAGATCTTATTCTACAGCACACCCTGATTACTGTACTATTCATGGCGCCTTTGAGTATAAAACAAAACTTCAACATTATTGTCATTACAATACAGTCCTGGGTGCTACAATGCTCCTTTGTAAAGGGGATTAAAAGATGTTTACAATAAAAATACATTTTCTTGCACATTAATAAATACATATACAGTTCAACAGAGGTTTCTAGTGTTACAATATACTCTGGTACCGACACAAAACCTCTTTCTAGTGCTCACATGAGTACTGGATCACAAGTGTCTTGTTAAAATGTATTTTATTTAGTTTTTTCCAAGCATATACTGCATGCCATTACACCCAGGCCAACGATTTGAAAACTACTTTTACAATAACCTTTTCTTGTAATTATGCCTCTAAGGTCATAAATCCATTCCTAATACTATGGTAAAAAGAGCCTAAATGTAAAGGAGATTGACTTGGTTGAAAGAACTGGTTAAGAGAAGCTTGACTGTATAATACACAATTCAATTTAATTTTCTGCCACACATCTACAGTTAACCATTTTTCCTGAACAAGATCTAATAGATGATAAATCAGGTCTCCACTTCTAGGCATCAGTAGACTGTAGTAAAGCCTATATCACAGGACAACTGGAGCATTAAATCGTATTCCATCACAGTACTGTCCCCCTGTCTTTACTGTGCCGAATCCATCACAAGGGTCTTTGTGTGTCAAATCACCCAGTACTGAAATGTGTTCCAGCATGATCTATTTGAGATGCCCTAAAAAGAAAGGGGGGTTACTAATTGTTACTACACCAATTAAGCAAGTTTTAGAGGATTTTGATTTTTTTTTTCTTCATATTTTTAGTTTTGGATGCATTGACATACAGTACAAACACCAATCACCCTGTCACATGACCTTTGACAAATAATACGCAATGTCTCAACCTTACCTTTTCAGTTCTTTAAAACAGTTGGGTCATTGATTATAATGTAATCATTATAAATGCGATTCTGTCCTTGAGGCATCCTAACGATCGGCTGATGTGCTCTTTCGAATATGTTATTCCAACGCATGCCCTGCGGTTGGTACAGTTTTTAAAGTAAGGTTGTCCTTGGAAATTAGAGGCAAGTCACAATGTCCTGGTGATATCTTTCCAAATGTACATAGAATTAGAACTAGAATTAGAACTAGAAATCACACTTCCATTAGTCTGAAAAGAAGTGTTAACAACTCCAGCTTTCATAGTCCATTAACTTTCACCAAGCGTGGTAGCAATGACCTGGTAGTACGACAAGTATGTGCAAATGAAAACCAAAGGAAAGCAGTTTCTAGAAACGTGTACAAACTTTCAGTTCATTGTTTTATGTGTGTGGAGTTCAAATCAGGGCATATGTCAGCTTACTGATGCTTTGGGAATGCAGAAAAACTCTTCCTTATATAAAGTAGCATAGCCGGTACATTGCAATACCATGTTAAGTGACAGCTCTGTGTAGACTGTGTAGAATTTTAATTTAGTTTGATTTGGTTCTATTTCTTGCAATTCCATTGTGTTAGCATGTGTATGCTATCTAAGTTTCTCTATTAAGTCTATGCTATTGTGCCTCAATCCTGACCTCATCGTTGGCATCATCTTCAAAAAAGCAGATGCTTTAAGAAAATTGTTCCATGAAATTTATTTGGATGAGATGGAAATGATGTCCCATTAAGATTAGCTATACTGTATATTATTTTTGATTATATATATTTATATATTCTATGCTTTACAAACGCTGCAATATTTTATTAAATGGAAGTCAGTGGCTTTAAGATCCTGGAAGATGTTTATACTGAAAATTGCAAATGTATGTACAAACACCTTCAAAGCTTATTAATTTCATACTTGGCTTCCCATCTCATGAAGCCAAGATATATGAAGAGTGATCCATGTACACAGTCTTTTGACAAAGAGACTCATTCAAATATTAAACCATCACAGTAGTAATTGGTCTATGACTTCGATCACTTCATTACATCCCTTCATCGTACTTCCATTGTTTTTCTTTTTAACATTTGTAATTGAAATCATATTATACAGTACTTCCAGGTACTGTGTATATTGTGACAATTACCTTTTAATAAAAATCGGTGGGACTCATTGGTTTTTGGTATTAGAGTAAACATGTATCTTCTTTTTAATCTGTATGTGTTTCATTTTTAGTAGTTGTACTGTAACACAGTTTATATTTATTTATATCCATATAAAATAGTTTGCTTTCCTGACCTAAATCAGGCAAAGTTAGGAAATTTTTCAAGATTGACAGTATTTCAAAATAAATGCATTATAAAGAAAACACAATACACTGAAGTCTCCTAACTGGAACACACATAATTAACACATTAGAATACTGACCCTAACCCTAACCCTAACAGGAGAACACATAATTAACATGTTATAACGCTGCTGAAAAGTAGATTTAATGAAGCACGAGTCTTAATGACTTTTAACACAGCTCCCTATTTTTATTAACATGTTGTACCACATATCATTTAAGAAAAGTGGAACTTAATGGGATTTAATTACTGTGCAATAAAAGTGTACAAAGATTCAGTGCAGTAAACTACTCAGATGACAGGATGACAAATTGTTATATTTAATCTAATTACAAAACAATTCTCAATCACTTTAGTACAAGGGCGTATTAAAGTTTTAATCAGCTATCTCAGTTACTGACAATTCCAGTAAGTGCCCAACCAATTAAAACCCATTACATTTCAAACTACATTCCCAGAGTTACGAATGAGCTAAGAGAGTTTAGATCTGTGCTTTTTTTTAATATACTGTCAGAAAAAACAAATGCACATTTATTTTTTATAGTCAACCTTTAGGAATTTCCAGTGGCACATGTGCGCCTAAATAAAAATGTACGTTCACACAAGCACATTTTTTGTCGCATATATGACCAAATTAGTCACACTGCAGAGCCCTGTTGTGATGTTTTTTTTCTGATTTAGTTCCTGAGAATAGTCGGCACAGTTATTATTCTTGAGGTATACTTGCCGCTCGCTGTGTTATTGTTTTCTGTAAAACATTGATATCCTGTCAGTTAAGAAAAGGCTTAATGCACACGCTTGTTTTAATGTTGTCTTTACTACGCCGGCCATAAGACCCGCGCTCACAGCTGTTTTGTCATATTTTATACATTTTCTTTAAATTCTCAAATTAATAAATTGAAACCGTGCCGACACACCGTATTACTTCGAATTAACGCCACCCTCCAATTAACTCCTCACTCAGATATCATCTTTTTAATAAACGCTGCTCTCAATAAAGAAACGTAAAGGTGTTTTTTTTCTACCCCTGCTCAAAAAATAAAGAAAGAAACGCGCAACTCTACCTATGTACATGACACCCCCGTAGAGACTGCGACCTCAGTCCAGCATGTAATACAAACTAATGTACATCCACCTAAGTAAGCAAATGTTATTTTATAGTACAGTCCCGACAGACAACCCAAGATGAACTACTTACAGCACAGCAGTCCTTCACGTCCCGTTTTTTTCCCCCAGCAGAGTTCAGTGCCAACACAGCAGGGGATAAAAGAAGGGCTGTCTGTTTACCTCATCGTCAGCTTGGATGGTGAAAACTTAAACTCAGGGGAACATAGAGCTTTGCCGGTCTAAACGCTATCCGAAAGCTGGCTGAAGATATCTTCTTGAAGGGGGTTTAGATGTTTTGTTTTTTATTCACCTGGAATTTTACTCAGTCCTGTACAATTATATAAAAAAGCTTACTATCTATGAGAAGATTTTGTTTCGGTTTCTCTTACAGAGAAATTACAAACAAGCAGGTAAATTACAGTGAGAGAAAAAAAAAAAAGAGTAGGATATATTACTATTATATAGGTAATATTTTTCATTAAGAAAAACAACTGCATCACACTCAACTACCGTTGTCTCTCCTCTTCTTGTCCTGCCCCATAGCAACCAATACACACTCTTGATTCGCTGGTACAGTACTCCCCTGACCTCCCAACTCCCACCTCATCGGCTCTCGTTAACTGTCAGTAAATGTACTGTATTGAAGCCCCCAAAACACACAAGAGTATAGTGCTGCAGATTGGAGCCTCTCATGGCACCGTTTCTAAAATGCCTTAAATCATTTAATAAAATATTGCGGCGTTTGTAAAGCATAGTGTATGAGGCATTGTCGCTTTAAAAGAGACCACTCCTCTTCACAGGCACATTACAAAAGAGAGTAAATGCAATGAAAAGTTTAAGTTACTGTTTTGTTCTTACCAGACTTAAAACATAAGAAAACCTGCAAAAATGCAACATGGGTTGCTTCTGGTAACTGAAGTACTTCTCAAATCATACAAACAATGAAGTTCATAACAGCAGTGATCCCAAATGCATAAATAGCTGCTAGATTATAGACCTACTGCTATTGTTTACCATCCCATACCAAAGCCTGTGTCAGGTATTGCTTTCCCAGTGACTAACACAGAGAGAACTTAACATTACACAGTGTCAAAGTTATTGTCCAGAGGTGGAAACAATTAAATAAAAAAACATTCAAATAATACAGTTGTGTACTAAACAGTAAGACAATAACTGAAAGTCTATACAGTAATATGGCAGCCATATTAGTTCAGAGGTCAATGATATCATCAGTAACATGTTTAGCATGCAGGCCTACATACCTTCTTAAGCACACTATACCATTTCTAAATATCACATATAGAACATTATACCGGCATCTTAGGTTGTATGAGGATGCGAGATTCAGTGGATTGATTAATGTAGTGTAACAAAAAAAAGGCTTAGTGTCTACTGAACTCAACATAGCTCACCTGTGAGATTATAGGCTTTCTTTGGGAATGCCGATTTTCCATTATTTTTCTTTGTGTAAGGAAATGATCAAAAAACAACCTTGCTCAAACAACAAATACAGAAAAATCCGACTAGAATGCAATCTTAAATCTACCAGCAGTCTTTACCTATACAGCCTTCAAGAACACTTAAGCTATCTGAAAAGTGAAAAAAAGAAACGAAAAAAAGACAAAAACTAAAAGCATTGTGCTGAGCTGTGTAATTTAATGGGTTGCCTTGACATAGCAAGACAGATTTCAGCATGGCGCTGCAGATCAATTTTAATACAGCCTACACATTAACTTAAGCAAGGCATGAGAAAAATCATGTAGTGCTCAGATGTTACGCACTATAAAACATTTCATTTGACTATCTCATTATTTGCAAGCATTTTCTATGATCCCTGTATTCTGAAACTGGAGAATACAGAACATTTCAAACCGTTTTGCAAAAAGTTTTCATAAATTACAGAACTTATATTTTACTAATCATCATCTTGAAGGACACTTGGAAAAATACATCTGTTCGCCCCTTGCATTGAAGAGTGAGCCAGTATCACTTGTGCCCACCATTGTGTCCCTTGTGAAGTCAAGTCAAGAACCTTCTGGTTTCCCATAATTGTAGTTGAATAGTTGCACACAACTCTCACATAGCTTATACAGGTCCAGTGAAGCACATGACCACATACATTACATATATAGACCAGGAGATTTTCTTATTTTACTTACTGTACATTCTCATTTTTAAGCTGGTCAATGTAACTGGTACATTTAGAACACCATGACCTTAAATGACTTGAGTATTTAATATCTGCATACATTGAAAAGTAATGTTCTCCAAGCTGGGGGATCAATTCATGTACATGAACGCTGCCATTCTGTGCTTGGAGTTATTCAGACAATACGCTTACAACCTTCATGTCAGCTCATACAACAAAATAGTGAGACTGTAAGGAGTATAGGGGTCGCCAGCCAGGGTGTTTAACATCTTAAGCTGAGAAAGTTAACCTTCGGCAATGTCAAGCTGGCATTTATTTTACAATGGGGGCAATATAGTTTTCAAGGTGGATTCAAGTAACAAACCAGGTTTACCACCATGTCTAGTATGAACAAAGTGTAAAATACTGTGAAGCGTAAAAATAAAGTTGACAGAATGTATAACTATAAAGCATGTCTACCAGAAAAAATGATTTTCCAAATTACATTTTCAAACAGCCACCAGGCATATGTCAGCAAGTGTGCAGGACACATGGGTCCATAAAGATGACATCCTCCTTCTTAGTTAATTTTCCCATGCAAACATACACTGCCCCCCGAGTGTTTCCAGCAGCGAGTTCATTTAAATCTGCAACATTCGGCTGCTTTCCATTCTGCTGACAACAGGAAGTTCTACTGCTGTAAGGACAATCCTAAATGCATACAGTGATAATCTTGTTGATCTCTAAGGACTCTGTTAAACACAGGACATTTAACTGGTCACAAATGATTTCTAGCTAGAACATCTAAAAGGTGGTTACATCTTATATTTAGAGATTCCTGAGATGAACACGTCAACATTACTTATTTACAGTACAGTAACAGATCCAGGCATGGCATACTAGAGGTAAAACGATTACTAATTTGACATTCGAACAGTCAGGGTAGAAATAGATGATTAAGTCAACTCATTGCTCATTTAATAAATCATGCTTTTGATAAGTCTGGTGTTCTATTTGTGAACATGCTGCTTTGTAACATTTTGCTGATTGTGTTCTATATTTTAAAACTGCTTGGAATATTTTTAAAACTACTTAATAATGATGTCCTCAAATGTAAATGTTAATAGATTGCAAAAGCAACTGCACTTCTGTTCGTCTGAAACCTCACACTTCACAATTGTTTCCCATTTCGATTCAAAACAGCAGACTACAATTAAAATACTGACATTTTTAGTTCACTACTAGTATAAGCTTTAAAACATGCAAATACATTACTCCAGTAACTGCTTTTGCATGAAACATTAAACATTGTAATTTACATGATTGTTATGCAATCACAAAATAGTATTAATGTGGGGTTGTCAGTAAATTTGCAACTACCTTTAGCTTATAAGAGACGTGCGGTTAGTCGACTATCGCTTTCTATTTAACTACTCTACTATTCGGTGCTACTCCTACAGCATAGTAACAAATAAAAGCTGGACCATCAACTGTACATTTTTCCCATTTGAAGACTACAATTCACAAAAAAAAAAAAAAAAAAAAAACCCTGCAGCAGCAATGTAGTTATTTTCGATAACCAGCATTCTACCAAAGATTATAAACCATTTTTCTTTTCAATCAACTCCCAAGGGAAAACAGGTATGGAATTATAAGGTTATGAGACAAGAAAATGCATTCTATTCTATTAAAGCCTAAAAGACTACCTACATCCAGAATCCTATCTGTTGTTCAGTGAACATTTTTATTTAAGAACTGGCTCAGAGAGATTGATAACAGCGTGCTACATTTCTAATACAATCGGTTTCAAAGCCATGAATCTTCTGTGAATGACAATGTCTTGAGACATCTGTGTAACCCTTTGTTAAAAATGCATTAAGGCTTTGAGAAAAGGGAAAAAAACACTGTGTATACAGCTATAGACATAATGTGGTTTCTAACCAAAAATCCTGTTAAATAAGAATACAACGTGGTCTTTTGGCATCAAATCATATTGTACTCTATTATCATAATTCTCAATGCAGAGTAACATATTTATGGTCTTAGAGCAGAACATCAGCTCCAGAGTTCCCCCGACTTCAGACAGCAGTCCTGGGAGCGAGACAATTTATGCACTAATGAAAAAAGAACTGTGTAAGAAAACTGCTTTATAGGTTGACAGTGGTCAAAGCAATTGCTGAGAGCAGTCAAGGGGAACTGAAGGATACTACAGTGAAAGTAAAAAGCAACTGATACAGATATAAACTAAACTGACCCAACATATAAACATGTATTGCACATAGTGTTGACACTGCAAGACATAACTGTATTGCCTATCTTCCAGTCATGCCTACCTCTCTCAAATAAAAAAACTCTACCAAGACAATACTGGAGAATGGAGGGAGGGGGGAAAGCTGCATGTTTCTCAATAAAGAAAATAAATAAATAAATAAATAAATAAATAAATAAATAAATAAATAATTGTCTATATATATATATATATATATATATATATATACACATATACACACACACATTATTATTATTATTTATTTTTAATGTTTTTTATTTGTATTATTATTGTTTTTATTTTATTGAGAAACACGCAGCTTTCCCCCCTCCCTCCATTCTCCAGTGTTCCCTGATTTCATCTTGCCAATGATCTCACAGTGACCTCTTGTCAGGGTGGATGGAAGGCCCTTCTTTGGTGATCAGCTGGCTGGGGATGCACATGAAATGCTCTGAAGGCTGTTTCTTCATTGGGAAGCCCTAGCATGTTTACCATGCAGCTTTTTACTGTGGATGTCCCGCTGTGTGTGTGTGAAAGCAGCACAAATCCCCAAACTCCTGCAAGGATACAGCCAAGCGATTGGAGGATACGGATTACACTGGTGTTGACAATCATGTGATCGCTGCTCTCACAGGCTGGAGCATTGTTTAAGGTTAGAGTGCACAGGGAACATGGACTTTATCCCCATTTGGTTCATGTCTTCAGAAGGTCATTGAGATCCCTTCTAGGAAGGTCTCATTTGGGCTTTTTAAGGTCAACTAAAGTGTCTTCACATACTGTTGTAAACACTAGGGCTGTGTTCAAAGGTTCACTCACTAGCCTGGAATTCGAAGGTAGTTTTAAACCTTTGAAGGTTTGCAGTGAAAGTTGAAAGTTGCAGTCACACACTACATGTTTTTTTTTTTTTCTGTTAACAGAAACAGCTTGACAATGTGTGAATTCTATATGGTCATGTTACTAAATGCTGGCTATGGTCATGTTATTAAATTCTGCCTATGGTCATGTTACTAAATTCTGCCTATGGTTCGAATTTGAAGGTAGTTTTAAACCTTTGAAGGTTTGTCAAGTTTTCCTGTTAACAGAAACAGTTTAACAATGTGTGAATTCTATAAGTCACACATTAAATGTCACTTGCATGCAAAATTCAATATTTTCATTTGTATAATGCATATTAAGTAAAAGTTGTTGTGTTAAAATTCACTACCAAATCATTATACGTAGCAACTCTATATGGTGCCGCTGCCATGTATGGAGCAGGGTATAGTATGACAAAGCACTGGGGCTGTACCTATAGCGGTTGTAGTGCTTCAGTAAAATATGTACTGAATACCTAGTGTACAAGTGTAAGAGAAGTGCTATGGTAAAATATGTTTGAAGCATACAAAATATCCGTTAACATAATGTATTTTTAAACTACATGTGGCTGTTTTATTCCATTTATATGGATTACCTGTAAAATAGGATTTTCATTCCAAAATAAACAAGTAGCTATGATTACGTCACCAGTAAATTATGCAAATTAGTAAAATGGAAGGTTCTAACCTTCCTTCGGTAATGTGTTCCGAACCTTCGAAGGTGAAAATGTACCCTTCATGGCAGCCCTAGTAAACACAAATAAAATGTGTCATCTGTGCTTGTTACAGCCATTTACATGTTCAGACTGCTCTACTGCAGGTGTCTGGCATGTTGTGCCGGAGGTCAGCCCTGAACTGGGTAACTGAATTTATTCTGCACATTTTCAGGTATAATTCTGGGAAGAAGCAACAGACTTATTCACAGCAGGAGACAAGGACTTATTAGGTGATGTACATATGTTAACATAAAATATGAGTAGGATACCAAGATTAAAAAAGGGCATGTTAATATCATGAAAGATAACAAACAAATGATAAATCTGAATGAGACTTCCCCTTTAAGAGGCTTTTCTGAATTGACACATATAGGTTTATAATAGCAGACATACGTCAGATAAAAATTAATTTAAATACCTGTTTAATTAAATAAACTTTAAATGCACAGTCCTAATTATGGGTTATTAACACATCTAAACTCTCGTCAGAGCCAGAAACTGATTATGCAAAATAATTCAAAACAATAGCAAGGCCTATTATGAAAAACAATTCACCTTAGCAATTTACATTGCTCAAACACTTAAAGTTGTACAGAAGAGGTTGCCTTCTGACTTTCACTTTAAAAGAGTGACTTTAAATGTCTGAGCAATGTAAATCAACATCTGTGGTTTGTAGGGCGGAAAGCTTCTACTGTATAGATTTGCTATTGCCAACGTGGACTGGTAAGACAATCAAATACAACTTTCTCATAAACTCGGGCACTTGTCAAAGAAAGAAAATACTGATCAATTATAAGGCAGTGAAACATGTTCCAAAAAGTCTATAGGATCAAACTGTTTTAAAATCATAACAGGACACAGGACATTTCATTTATCATGATTATCCAAGGACAGACAAACTCACCGAGCTGAAGCGACAAAACAAAAAAAAACAAGAAAAAACATAGAAGACAGAGCAATTAGCTGTGCTGCTGTTCAGTCAACAGATGGGTTTCTATACAAAGTGTGACCTTCACAAATTAAAGTATTAGAGCATTACATTGTATATGGCCAATTCAATTCTCCTGGATACCTCAAAGACCCTAACCATATGCTAACTCTGTGAGTTTAAACATTATTACATCAATTTAACACAGACTTTGTAGCTCCCTGTAGCAACATGTAAGCTGCATTCTGCGTGGGGTGGGGAAAGCCTGCCTTGTTAATAAACACAATCTGATGGCAACAATCAGGTTCATGCTAAAATTGCTGATTTCCTTCATTGTCTTCCAATAGATAATTATTCAAGCAAGACCTGCAAACTCTGGTGTGACTTATTGCTTGTTCGGTAACTCCTGTGATAAGTCTGGCCTGGTTGGAGCAGATTGTTTTTTTTTGTTTGTTCATTATGTGCCGTTTACTCTAATGGGCTTTTCTCTCCAAATAGTGTGTTGCTTTGTAGCCTTTTACAATTCATTTTGAACCTTCCTCTCGCTCTCTCACTGTTCAGTTATTTTCCTCCACTCACTCATGGCATCTGCTTTCTTTAACCCCCAGCCCCAGAACCTGATAGGGCCCTACAGCCTCTTAGCACTGTAAAAGGGCTTTTAGGATGCGGAATTGCTAGTGTGATGGACACTGACATAGTATGCCACTGAATGAAAACAGTGGACATCACAAAAAAGGCCCATCATAAATCTTCAAATACTGCTGTACAACGATTATTATTGTTAATGTAATCATATTGGATCATGTTTGCAAGTCATCAGTCGGGGGCCCTTTAATTCACAAAGGACCTAGATTATTTTATGTCAGTGACAAAACAGACACATTCCTGTAGGACATTCTAATTAACAGCAGAGCAGCAGCAGGATACAAAGAAGAAAGGACACCCTGAGGAAAAACTGTTCTGGCAGATAAGTGTACTAGGTTAGGATACCCTGAGATCCACAGGTGGCTGCACCAGCAGAGAGCTTAAGGATTTCAAAACATTTTTAAAAGGTTAAGCACTGCTTCACATCACATTGAGAAATGGAATGCTCTGGGTTGACAATTAGAAATCTTGAACATGTGAATCTAAGTACCGATTTTTCCAGTAAAGCTATTACAGGTGTTTACAGATGTCATCCTGTGCATAGAACACCACATTATGATTGCAATTATTGAGTAGGATGTTCATTTTTGAATTTGTTTTAATAGGTTCATACATTATGTATGGTGTCTTATTTTATAAGAGACGTCATTTTCAGCAGATCAGTTTTGTTTCACAGTTCACTCTCCCAAACTGCACATAAGGACATCTCCTTATTTCTCCTGATTGGGAGAAAACAAGGAAACAATTCTGACATGGTTGTGTACCTTATAATTGCATGAAAAGATGTTGTACTTTGCTTGATTAGGTTCAAGAGGTAACAAGTACAATATACTGATAAAATGTGTGTATTGTATAGTGTTTTAATAAGGTGGGGGAAAAAAGCTGAATTTTAAAACTGGAACACTAACTTTGTGGCAGTGTTCTTGTTAAAAGATGCACTTTGAGTAAATGTCATTCAGTATGCTGGATCAAAGTTTCAAGCCTGCAGAAGTGAATGCATTTTTCTACTGCTGCAAAACAGAAAATAGATGTGGCTTCAATAGAAAACTGAGCTGGGATGAATAGCAATACATCATAAGACAGGCTTCTAGTACAGTAACTGCTAGACATGTACCTGGGAATCATTGCAATCCTCTGGGAGAACACCAAAAGCATCAAACATCATTGCAGTACTAATGAAAAGCACTTTATAAGTGTAATAAATTATTATTATCACCATCATCATACTCTCTCTCTCTCTCTATATATATATATACACACACTGTATATATATATATATATATATATATATATATATATATATATATATATATATATATATATATATATATATATAATATGACATTTAAATCTATAGCATTAAGAATCATACATTAAATATATGACTGTTATCAGGAATTGTACAGAACAAACATATTTAAAAACAACTGCTCCTCCTGCTGTTCTATTTAAAATTAATAGTGAGTCAAAATTAAGTACTTTTGTGACATGATTTTCTATTTTTTCCATTAATCAAGCTTCCAGATGCCAAAATGAATTAACGTCAAAGCAATTGAGTTTTAAAAAATGCATGAGCTGTTTCTTGGACCTGAACAAAAAGATACAATAAGTGTTTACAGACAGTGCTACTTTTTTCCCAATGTACACTAATGCATTCCCTTCTAAAACTGATATTTTGCTGAGGCTTTTGTTAAATTATATATTGATTCTGATTTTGCTACATGGATCACAGAAAAGAAAGATCCTATTTAAATAGGCAGAGACATTTTCCTCATGCTGAAAGGATGGCGATGTCAATGTGCCACTTTAGCTCCCAACAGATTACATTTTATGAAGCACAGCATGGTATTTGGGAAATGATGCGCATAAGTATTGCTTTTTGTTGCTCCTATTGGTCAACATGACCTACATTTGCAAAGAAAATAAATTACAAATATTATATTATAGTGCTGCAATTCCACTGGAGGGGGGTCTGATGGGAATATGAGAGCAGAGAATTTTCAATAAAATAAGATAAAACAACAGCAATTAAACCAAACCTAAATGTTGTGCTTAAAAAGGTGCAAAACACCCCATCAATCTTTAAAACAGATGTTTATTTCCCTAGATAACAACAAAACAGCAGCATCACAATGAAACCTTGTCAGTTATTACTTATACATATTTAATGCTATGTCAGCATGAATATCAAATACAGTGCATCTCCAAACACAGAATACTAGAGTACAGACACTGTTGGGCTCCTGAGCTATGTACATTGCAGCTTTGAACAAAAATTATATTTTCAGACAGAAAAAAAGAACACAACAAAAGCAGTTTCAAAAGTATTCTGGCCTCTGCTTAAATCACCACAGTGAAATGATTACAGTAATAAAACATTATGCCAAAGCGTTGTATTTCTTAGCTTTGACTGCTTTTAATTCCTACACTTCTTAAGACTAAAAACACTGATTGTATCCCTTTCCTCCATCGACCCACCCATGCAGCTGAATGGGTTGAGGTAGCCACACAGCTTTATCTCTTGATGGCACTCTCATTAGCACGACTCGAGCAAAGCAGACTTTGGAACATTTTAAAGGATTCCATTCTGTGGAATCTCAAACTGTGTTTTTACTGTGTGGGTGGCAAAGTGGCACAGGCTGCATTGCCATTAAAAGTGTGAAAAAAAAACATCTTGTTTCTGATATCATTCTGAAGGCAACAATGCCAACATACATATTGTAACACCATTACTAATGCGTTTCTAGGTTTGGAGATCATGGCGTCAGTGGAGATAACATCTGACATACTTTTTTTTTCTCTTTTTCCTTGGTATGCGCAGCAGGAGCATCATTAATCATCTTTTCAACTCCTC